>NW_023249701.1:0-1185 GCF_002007445.2 Ailuropoda melanoleuca | reverse complement strand
CTGTATGATTCCATTTATATAAAGCTCAAAACCAAAACGAATCATGGCAGAAGACAGGATATTTATTTGCCTGGGATAATGACTGGTAAGGGGACTGACAGCAAATTTCTGGAGCTAGCAATGTTCTATTTCTTGATTTGGGTGATGATTATATGACTGTATTCACTTTACAAAAATGTACAGAGTTGTTCACCCGACTTGTGTACCTTTCCATATATATAACACACTTCACTAAAAAGTCTACTTAAACACAAGAAAGTAGTCTATACATGGCTGGCATCAAACCAAAGGAGTTTGTACATTTCACAAACAAAATACCCTCCTTCTATTGTCATTTTTTCCTTAAAAATTACGTCAGTATTTCACACAATATATTACCAGATATATCCCTTAGGATCCCAAAATGCCTACTGATACGTAGCACATCCTGCTTTTTGCAAGGTCCCATTAACTTAGGAACTCCTCAAAACTGGTATTTTCAATCTGTTCTGAGAGTGCCAAATCTGATGTCAGAGATCTTTACATTCCTTTGTCCTGCATTTGACATTTCAGGATAGCCAGGTCAGGGTCAGGTGACTCCTGTAATTCAATTCTAGACAAGGACCAATAATTGCACTTCCTATGCCCAATATTAATAGTACTATTGGCAAGTTAAGAGAACCACCTGACCAATTTGATTCCTGAAGTATCAGTGACTGCTGACATTCATGACTCTTCACCAAAGCTAGGGCTGTATTCCTGCAGAGGAAACACATTCTCTCTTTCCTTAGATGAGCCCATTCACTTACTAACAGTCCAGATAGATGAAGAGTTACAATGGTAGCTTCTAAAAAACTTATCACAATTGATTTTGTAATTGTATGAGTGTCTTGCTTTGAGTTGTGTTAATAGATTTTTACTCCTGTGAACTTTAACTCACATAGATTTTTCTTTTCAGCTCCTAAGTGTGCTGAGGGTCCATACAGTTAAAATACAGTGGTCCATACAATTAAAATGGGTGGCTGAAACAGTTAATGTACAATGGTAATTTAAAGAGCAGGTTTTGGTAAATCTTACCTTTCCCCTTATTACGTTACACTTTTATTTATTTATTTATTTTTTATTTTATTTTATATTTTTTAAAGAGTTTATTTATTTATTCGACAGAGATAGAGACAGCCAGCGAGAGAGGGAACACAAGCAGGG
>NW_023249700.1:1761-1859 GCF_002007445.2 Ailuropoda melanoleuca | reverse complement strand
TGTTTTGGGCCTTTTCGTTCCGTTGCCGCCAGCAGTTATGACAGGATTTCCCCAGGGAGCAAACATTTCGTAGGAAAGGGTTTTGGACGAAATGTCTT
>NW_023249700.1:1149-1490 GCF_002007445.2 Ailuropoda melanoleuca | reverse complement strand
TTTTCATTCATGCTCCCTTACTCACGAGAGATGATGATCGTTGATATTTCCCTGGACTGTGTGGTGTCTCAGAGACCACTATGGGGCACTGTCGTCATGCTTCTGCGACCACTTTCCCTCATGTTTCCCTATTCACGAAGGGTGATGATAGAGCTAAGATGGTTCCTGTACTGTGTTGTTTCTGACGGACGTATTTTGGCCATTCGTTCCATTGCCGCCAGCAGTTTTGACAGGGTTTCCCCTGGGAGCAACCATTTCGTTGGAAGCGGGTTTTAACCGAATTGTCCTTCTCAGTGCTGTGTTCGTCATGTTTCACTTACGGTACCAAAGCACCTTGATTC
>NW_023249700.1:323-967 GCF_002007445.2 Ailuropoda melanoleuca | reverse complement strand
ACCAATGAGAAGGGCGATGAGTCCTCGAAAATCCTGAACCTTTTCATTCATGCTCCCTTACTGACGAGAGATGATGATCGTTGATATTTCCCTGGATGGTGTGGTGTCTCCGAGACCACTATGGGGCACTCTCGTCATGCTTCCACGACCACTTTCCCTCATGTTTCCCTAATCACGAAGGGTGATGATAGTGCTAAGACGGTCCCAGTACGGTGTTGTTTCTGACGGACTTGTTTTGGGCCTTTTCGTTCCATTGCCGCCAGCAGTTTAAACAGGATTTCCCCAGGGAGCAAACATTTCGTTGGAAGCGGGTTTTGGCCGAATTGTCTTTCTGAGTGCTGTGTTCGTCTTGTTTCACTCACGGTACCAAAGCACCTTGATTCCTGTTCCACCGTCCATAAGGCCGTCGTGACTTCAAGGGCTTTCCCTTCACACTTTGTTTCTTGGTTCTTAGGTCTGGATACTCCCCAGGCCCCTACACACAATGTGGAATCGGGGTCCCCAGTGAAAAGGCTGCTGTTCGCTTTAGGTGTTTTCCTGGACGTTGTGCTTTATTATCAATGAGAAGGGCACTGAATCCTCGAAAATCCTGAACCTTTTCATTCATGCTCCCTTACTCACGAGAGATGATGATCGTTGATATT
>NW_023249700.1:0-181 GCF_002007445.2 Ailuropoda melanoleuca | reverse complement strand
TCCCTGTACGGTGTTGTTTCTGACGGACGTGTTTTGGGCATTTTCGTTCCATTGCCGCCAGCAGTTTTGACAGGATTTCCCCAGGGAGCAAAAATTTTTTGGAAGTGGGGTTTGGCCGAATTGTCTTTCTCTGTGCCGTGTTCGTCGTGTTTCACTCACGGTACCAAAGCACCTTGATTCC
>NW_023249699.1:0-2165 GCF_002007445.2 Ailuropoda melanoleuca | reverse complement strand
TAAGGGGAACTAGGAAAGTAGTGGAATTGCTGTTATTTGAGCAAACGCTCAGAGATAATGTAGTGAGTTCTGTAGCTATCAAGAAGACATTCCTCAAGAGAAGGAATGGCAATGCAGTGGTCTTGAAGTGGGTTGAGGCTTATCTGTTCAAACCACAGGAAAAAGACAAAGAAGGCCAAAGTGAGTTAAGGAGAAGTATAGTAGATGCTGAGAGCAGAGAGATAATGAGTTGGTGTAAGGGCTGCAGTGATGGGCTCCATAAGGCTGTGCTGACCAATAGATTATACACTACTGAGCTCTATGCAGCTGGTTCAATGTGAGAGGTTATGTAAATGTAAAATACACACCAGATTTTGAAGACTCAGAATCCAAAAGAAGTGTCAATATCATAATAACTTTAATACCAATTACATGTTGTAATGATATTAAATGTAAAAAAAATAAAAGTATTAAAATTAACTTCACCTTTTTCTTATTTTTCTTAATTGCAGTTACTGGAACATGTAAAATCACATGTATGGCTCACATAATATTTCCATCAGACTGCTCTGGTATATGGCTTCGCAGTCCAATGTCGGCTCTTATTCTGAGAGGTCATCATTAAGAAGAGCCTGTGATGAGGCAGTTGCAGAAGGAGGTAAACCAGTTTCAGGGAGGTTTCATTAATCTGGTCAGGAAACGATGACGGGGACTAGGAAGAGAATGATGATTACAAATAAAGATTGAGTGTTAAAAATGGGATGAGTTAAAAGGAGAAACAAAAGAAGAATGGAGATAGCGAATATTGATTACTATTTCCAGTTTTGCTATTAAGAAAAACAGGGACATTTAATGGCAGTTGAAACATGATGTATAGAATTAAGAGACTTTGTAGAATGTGTTTATCACTGAATTTATGACCAAACTCTAAACTAAATTTTTAAGATTCTCCTAATTTTTCTTATTATAGACTTTATTTTTATAACATTTTTAGGTTTACAAAGAAATTAATCAAAAGTACAAAGAATTTTTTGGGGCGCCTGGGTGGCACAGCGGTTAAGCGTCTGCCTTCGGCTCAGGGCGTGATCCTAGCGTTATGGGATCGAGCCCCACATCAGGCTCTCCGCTATGAGCCTGCTTCTTCCTCTCCCACTCCCCCTGCTTGTGTTCCCTCTCTCGCTGACTGTCTCTATCTCTGTTGAATGAATGAATGAATGAATGAATAAATAAATAAATAAAAAGCACAAAGAATTTCCAAATACCCTCCCACCACCAACCTCCTATTACAGTTTTCCATATTATTAACATCTTGCATTAGACAATTGTTACCACTGATGAGCCAGTATTTTTACCTTACTATTAACTAAAGTCCATAGTTGACATTAGGGTCTCTCTTGGTGTTGTACATTCTATGAGTTTTGAGAAATGTGTAATGATATGTATATCATACACAAATATATATACAGAAGAGTTGCAGTGCCCTAAAAATCCCGTGTTCCACCTATTCATCTCTCCATTCCTTCTCCTGTGCCCCTGCCAACCATTGATCTTTAAACTATTTCCACAGTTTTGCTTTTTCCAGGACATCACATAGTTGGAATCATACAGTGTGTAGTCTTTTCAATTTGGCTTCCTCCACTTGGCATTTAAAGTTCTTCCATGTAATTTTGTGGCTTCGTAACTTATTTCTCTTATTCACTGAATAATATTCCACTGTCTAGATGTACCTCCATTTATTTTTCCATTCACTTACTGAAGGGCATCTTGAGCTTCCAAGTTTTGGCAATTATGAATAAATACAAACATATGTGCTCAGGGTTTTTGTGTGGACATTAGTGCTCAACTCCTTTTGCTAAATACAAGGAGCAAAACTGCTGGATCTTATAAGAGACATTAGGTGTTATCAAGTTCTCATATAATTTTCTACTTCCAGCAAAAACATCTAAACTCAGCATTTAAGCAGACTAAATTTTCTGTGGCAAACTGGTCAATCTAAGTTTTCATCATTTCCATTTTGAAAAAGGCTCATTAAAGCAACTTATACTGAAAGCTCATTGGCTAAGACAGAAAAATATTACCAACCATTATAATAATCTAGCTGTAGGAAAATCAGTGGAATCATTTTTGTGGAATAGAAAGTAATCGAATCCGGGCTGTGCCCACAAAAATGAAGGGAAGCTCGTTAC
>NW_023249698.1:0-1475 GCF_002007445.2 Ailuropoda melanoleuca | reverse complement strand
AATTACTTTGAATGTAATTTGATATAGGTGAGTTTATGTATTTTGACTATTGAAGACACGCTATTTTTTTTAAATGATTTTGAGAGGCCCCCCTCCCCCACACACACACACTGGGGGCAGGAGGGGGGTGAAGGAGAGGGAGTCCAATGCAAACTCAACCCCAGGGCCCTGAGATTATGACTTGAGCTGAAAGCAGACGTTTAACTGATTGAGGCACCGAGGCGCCCCACTGTTGTTTAACATAGTCAAAATTTCATCAATATTTATTAAAAACTACCCAAGTATTTGTCCCCTTTTTTGCCCCTTATTCTGCACTGCAATTCTGTTTCCCCAAAGATTACCTTTATTACCTTTATTATTTAAGTACACTTGTGCTAGTGATAAATTTCATCAGTTTTAAAACAAGTTTCTGAACAAGTTTTCATTTCTCTTTATTTTTGAAGGATATATTGATACAGATACCCTGTTCTTTCTGAATTTCAAGTATGTCACTATTTTCTCCTGGCTCCCAGCTTCAATTTATGGAAAAAATAACTGTCAGTCCATTGTGTTTTATATATCCACCAGTCCTGATTTGTAGATTTTACCGAATTACAACACTATAGTTCTCATCCTGAGAGATTTGGTCCCCAGAGAACTTTTGGCAATGTCTATAGAGACATTTTGGTTGTCACAGTGGGATGTCACTACTGGCATCTAGTGGACAGAGACCAGGAATGCTGCTAAGCATGCTACCACAATGAACAAGAAAGACCTTCACAGAAGGTTTTCCAGCCCAAATGTCAAGTGCAGAAGTTGAGAAATATTATAGTAGCTACCATAGATTGTATTTCCTCATATTATCTAGGTTATCTGAGTCCCTGAAATGTATAATGTATATATGATGATGTAATTTCAGTATTTGTTAGGGACAATACTTTTTAAATACAGAGAATAATTTTGGAATTTAGTTTGAGCCATAGATGGATTGTTGCATTTGCAAATGAAAATTACTACTCTTCTTTCATAAGAATTAAACCTTTTATTATAGATACATCAATGTCTGGCAGGGCAGAATATATATGTATACCAATTATATGTAGTTACAGAACAAATTATATAAATTTTTAAAAATATATGCCTGTATTAATGTTTATATTTAAAACCACAACGGTCTTTTTTCCTTTAAAGAAAATACTTATGCCTGATACATTATCTAATTTCCAGTGAATTATTTTGCTTATATCATTAATTTTACTTAAGCCATTGTGTCATCTTAGTACCTGGATAATTTTAAAGGGGTGTTTTCAATTAAGCAAAGTGCTACATTATTTTAATAGAAAAATGCCATTATTTTCATTAATAGACTTGCATTATAAAATGTGCTCCATTATATATTTTAAGTTGTCAAAACTTATGGAAGTCTTTTCTTGTTATGTAATATATACATAATTGTAGCTCTGGGCCTAACAAACCTTAATTTATATACTATCTGT
>NW_023249697.1:964-1060 GCF_002007445.2 Ailuropoda melanoleuca | reverse complement strand
AGAATAGGTATTATTTCTTCTTTGAATGTTTGGTAGAATTCCCCAGGAAAACCATCCAGGCCTAGAGTTTTATTTTTTGGAAGGTTGTTTATCACT
>NW_023249697.1:539-723 GCF_002007445.2 Ailuropoda melanoleuca | reverse complement strand
TTCTTTTGGATAAGTCTTGCCAGTGGTCTGTCAATTTTATTCTCTCAAAGAACCAGCTTCTAGTTCTGTTGATCTGCTCTACTGTACTCCTGGTTTCTAATCCATTGATTTCTGCTCTAATCTTGGTCAACTGCTTCCTCGTGCATGGATTAGGTCTGTCCCTCTGTTGCTGTTCCAGCTTCTT
>NW_023249697.1:0-437 GCF_002007445.2 Ailuropoda melanoleuca | reverse complement strand
GGACCATTGTGTTTTCATTCTTGTTGGTCTCCATAAATTGTTTAAATTGATTTTTGATTTCCTGGCTTATCGAATCATTCCTAAGCAGGATGGTTCTNTCCTAGTCTCCAAGTGTTTGAGTTTCTTCCAAATTTTTCCTTGTGGTTGAGTTCCAATTTCAAAGCGCTATGGTTTGAGAATATGCAGGGAATAATTTCAGTCTTTTGGTATCGGTTGAGACCGATACCAGAACATGGTCTATTCTTGAGAATGTTCCATGGGCATTAGAATAGAATGAGTATTCTGTTGTTCTGAGGTGTGGTGTTTTATATATATATATGTGTGTATATATATATACATATATATATATATACATATATATATATATGTGAGGTCCAACTCGTCGAGTATGGCATTCAAAGCCCTTGTTTCTTTGTCGATTTTTTGCATGGGTGTTC
>NW_023249696.1:0-568 GCF_002007445.2 Ailuropoda melanoleuca | reverse complement strand
GACCGGTTCCTTTCTACATAGTAAATAACAAAAAGAGCAAATATTATGCTAAAATAGGAAATATTATGTATTGCTTAATTTTTAGTTTAGAGGAAATCNGAAATTAGCTGATTCTAAATTGTTGATTATGGTAGAATAAAAACAGAATGGATGAGCAGTAGTAAGTATTCATTCATGGGATGGCACATACCAATGAAGAAGAAAAAAAGAGTCAGTCAACATCTAGTATATAAATAGCTACCCCTGTCAGCTGATCAAAAGCTGGCTGGTATTATCTGTTTTAAGTTCCTGTAAGGATTTTCAATGAGAGGAGAGTATCATTCCCTACCACCCAACGTATCCTGAGTTTATCAGAGAGACTAGAAGCAACAAATAAACTGTCAGCACTTTAAAACCACCTTATCTGTCATCTTAAAATTTGTGATGAATCAAAAGGAGCTACGATACAATTCTTTTTAACCTCCACGACCTTGAGCGGCTTCCTGGCATTTTTGACGTTAATTTACTGCAAAGGAAATGTCTGATAAGTTGATATTAACTGTTAGAAACTTGTGCACCTGACAGATGA
>NW_023249695.1:0-3388 GCF_002007445.2 Ailuropoda melanoleuca | reverse complement strand
ACGTGGGGAGTATGTGTCAGAGATGCGGGAGCTCCCGGGAAGGACTCAGGCACGGGAAACCACACGGAGGCAGTCCCCAGTCTGGTCTGGGGACCAGCAGCCCTGGGAGGTTTCCTTCTCTTTTTTCTTTTCCCCCTTCTCACATGTTCATCTATTTTCTTTCTGAACTTCCACATAGGAGTGAGAGCATGTGGTGTTTGTCTTGCTCTGACAGGCCTTTGAATGTCTGTACCTATTGAACCACAGCTTGCCCTTTTTTCTCCTCTTTTGAATCTCCTGGTTACTATCATTCTAGTTTCTATTTCCATGAGTATGGCTACTTTGGAGAGCTCTCAGCTGTGGATTCTTTTTTTTTTTTTTTAATATTTATTTATTTGAGTGAGAGAGCACGGGGGTGGGGTGGGAAGGAAGAGGCAGAGGGAGAGGGAGAAGCCGACTCCTCACTGACCAGGGAGTCCCATGAGGGGCTCAATTCCAGGACCTTGAGCCAAAGGGAGATGCTTACGTCACCGAGCCACCCGGGCGCCCCGCAGCTGTGGACTCCTGCAGTATCTGTCTTTCTGTGAGGGCTTATTTCACAGAGCATCGTGTCCTCAAGGTTCATGCATGTTGTAGCTGGTGTCAGAATTTCCTTCCTTTTGAAGACTGAATAATACTTCATTGATGGATAGACCACATTTGGTTTATCCATTTATCCATTGGTGGACATTTGACTTGCATCTACCATTTGGCCATTTGTCTATTGTGATGAGTGCTGCTGTCACATGGGTGTGCAAATATCTCTTCCAGAACCTGCTTTCTAATTCTTTTGAATATATACCCAGAGATGGGACTGCTGGATCATACTGTACTTGCATTTTTAGTTTCTGAGATGTTTCAGTACCATTTTCCATAGTGGTACACCGTTGTACAATCACACCAGCAGTGCACAAAAGTTCCACTTTCTCCACATCTTTGCCAGCATTTGGTGTTTTCTGTTTCCGGTTGTCTTTTTGTTTTTGTTTTAGTTTTTTTTTTTTTCCAGTAGCCATCAGAATGAGTGTGAGATTATATCTCTGTGGTTTTGGTTTAGTCTTCACTGATTATTAGTCATCTGAGCATATTTTCATATGCTCTGGTCATTTGTATAACATCTTGGGAGAAGTCAATTCAAGTCCTTTGCCCATATTTAAAGCAGGTCATTTGGTTGTTTTGTTATTGTGTTGTGGGAGTTCCTTCTTTAGTCTGGATAATACGTCATTATCAGATCTGTGATTTGCCAATATTTTCTCCCATTCTGTAGCATGACTTTTCACTTTTTGTGTCCTGTGATTCACAGAAGTTTTTTACTTTGATGTAGTCCTATTTGGCTATTTTCTCATTGTTGCTGTGTTTTGGGTGTCCTATCTAAGAAATGGTCATAGCCAGTGTCACGAAGCTTTTCCTCTATGTTTTCTTACAGGAGACTAACAGTTTTAGGACTTGCATTGAGGTCTTTGATCCATATTTGAGTTCATTTGTGTAAGTAGTGAAATGGAAGGGTCCATCTTTGTTCTTTCGCATGGGGTTACCTAGTTCCCCAACACCATTTGTTGAAGAGACTGTCCTTTCCCCATTGTGTGGTCTTGGCAGCCTTCTTGAAGCCCTCACTTGACCATGGATATAAGCATGTCTCTGTGTTCTCTTTGTTCTATTTCAACACTTTTTGTCCTTAATCAATACCACACTGCTTTGACTAAAGTTGCTTTGTTAAATGTTTTGAAACCAGGAAGTGTGAGTCATCCAGCTTTGTTCTTTTTCAACATTGTTCTGGCTATTCGAGGTCCCTTGAGATTCTATACGCATTTAAGATGAATTTTTCTATTTCTGTGATAAATGGCATTGACATTTACAGAGAATGAATGTGGAGATTGCTGTGGGTAGTATGGACTCTTGACAATAGGAAGTTTTCTAGTGTGAGAGCGCAAGACGCCTTCCCCTTTGTGTCTTCTCTCACTTCTTTCTGCAGGGTTTTATCGTTCTCCGTGTGCAAGCCTTTCACCTCCTCGGGTAGGTTTATACCTAAGTACTTCATTATGCTATCGTAAATGGAATTTTCTTAACTTTCTTTCTGTATTGTTTGTAGAGCACCACAACTGGTTTATTCTGGGTAGATTTGTATCCTTTGCTGAGTTCCTTTGCTGGTTCTAAAAGTTTGGCGGATGCTTTACAATTTTCTAAATCTGCATCCAGAGATAATTTACTTCTTCCCTCACAATATGGATGCACTTTTTTCTAGTCTCACTCCGGCTAGGACTTCCAGTGCCCTGTGACGCAGAAACAGCAGTGGCAGGCGTCCTGCCTTGTTCCCGATCTAGGGCAAAGCTTGCAGGGTTTCACCACGGAGGATGATGTGTGGTGTGTTTCAGAAACAGCCTTTACTGTGTTGAGCTATTTCCCTCGATTCCTAGTTGGTTTTGTGTCTTTATCGTGTGAGGGTGTGGAATCTTGTCAGATCCTTTTTCTGCATCAGGGGAGATGATATGTGGATTTTGTCCTTCCGTCCTTAGAATGTAGCCTTTATCGTGTCTGGCCTCCTCCATCACGTTTCTAGGATTCCTAAGTGTCTGCACGTAGGAGTCTGACTTGGACCCCACCCCACTCTGTGTGTCTCTCCTTGCTCCGTGACCTCACTGACCTGATTACTCTCGCTTTAACATGAAGCTTGACTGTCTGGCAGTGTACGTCCTCCTACTCTGTTTTCCTTCACGATTTTTCTGAGCCTTGTGGGACCTGTCTTTTCTTATACATTTTGAAATCATCTCACTAGTTTCTGCAAATAATTACATGCTGAGGTATTCTATAGGGATGATATTGAAGCTGCCGGTCAAGTTGGGGAAACTGACATCATTATAAGATACGGGGGTGGGGGGCANTCGCTTTAACATGAAGCTTGACTATCTGGCAGTGTACTTCCTCCTGCTCTGTTTTCCTTCACAATTTTTGAGCCTTGTGGGACCTGTCTTTTCTTATACATCTCACTAGTTTCTGCAAATAATTACATGCTGAGGTATTCTATAGGGATGATATGGAAGCTGTCGGTCAAGTTGGGGAAAACTGACATCTTTATAAGATACGGGGGTGGGCTTGACACCCAAACTTAAAGAGGAAAAAATCTGAAGGTCATAGGAAAAAGAAGAAAATGATAAAGTGACACTCAAGAAGGGGGGCTAACACCCCATTTATAAAGAATTCCTAAAAATAAAGCAACCACACAGTAGGAAAAGGGCAGAAGACATTTTCAGACACTTCACAAAAATAAGTATAGCCTTCAACACATTAAAATATGCTCCTTCTCTGTCAGAATAAGACAAAATTGTCAGGAAAGTTTAAAAACACACTCTGAGACCACATAGGAAGATGCACGTTT
>NW_023249694.1:599-761 GCF_002007445.2 Ailuropoda melanoleuca | reverse complement strand
TTTGATGTAAAGTTCCATGATTCATTACTTCCATATAACACCCACTGCACCATGCAATATGTGCCCTCCTTAATACCCATCACCAGCCTATCCCATCCCCCCCCACCCTGCCCGAAGCCCTCAGTTTGTTTCCCAGAGTCCATAGTCTCTCATGGTTCATTC
>NW_023249694.1:0-182 GCF_002007445.2 Ailuropoda melanoleuca | reverse complement strand
CACTGTTTTCCAGAGTGGCTGTACCAACTTGCATTCCCACCAACAATGTAGGAGGGATCCCCTTTCTCCACATCCTCTCCAACATTTGTTGTTTTCTGCATTGTCCACTTGTGCCATTCTAACTGGCATAGGTGGTATCTCAGTGTGGTTTTGATTTGAATTTCCCTGATGGCTAATGATTT
>NW_023249693.1:0-1437 GCF_002007445.2 Ailuropoda melanoleuca | reverse complement strand
TCTATGAATGCCCTCTGTGCTAACTGGGCTGGTGAGAGCATGGAAAATAGGTCTGCTCTTAGTTTTTTCTGACTTTGTGGGGGCAGGTTGGGGATCTCTGTTAGCATTCACGGGGAGAAAGCCCTCCTTAGGGCTGCGAATGATCAGATCTTCACAAAGTGGATACCCCCTCCTGGACTTGTCANCACAAAGTGGATACCCCCTCCTGGACTCGTCCAGCCTCTCTTTCACAAATATTCACCGTCAGCTGTCCAGAACTTCAAAAGCTTGTTATTGTGCTTTGCCAAATACTTGGAAGGTAACCTTTCTTTGTACCAGGGCTTGCAGTTCATGCCCAGGGTGTTTATTTAACATTTTAAGAAACCACCAGCTTTCTCAAAGTGGTTGTACTATTTAACATTCCTTCTAGTAGTGTATAAGAATTGCACTGCCTTCACATACTCCCCCACACTTGGCATGGTTAGTCATGTTAATTTTGGCTATTCTGATAGGTAGTGATATCTCATAGTTTTTAATTTTCATTTCTGTAATGAGTACTGTTGTTGCACATCTGTTCGTGTGCTTATTTGCCATTTATATCTCTCTTATGGTGAAGTGTCTGTCCAAATTTTTTGCACATTTTAAAATTGTGTTGCTTGGTATCTTGTTGAATTTTGAGAGTTCGTTGTGTATTCTGGATTTAAGTCCCTTATCAGATAAATGATTTGCATTTTCCCCCCTCTCCATTTATGGCTTGTTTTTTCATTGTCTCAACATTGTCTTTCAAAGATCACAAGTTTTAAAATTTGATGAAGTTACTTTATTTTTTCTTTTGGGGCTTGTAATTTTTGTGTTGCATCTGAGAAATACTTGCCTTTTCAAAGGTCACAAAAGGTTTTTTTTTCATTTAGATCTGTCATTTTTTAATTAATTTTTTTAAACAGTGCAATATTTAGATCAAAGTTTTAAATTTTTTTGCCTATGAATATCCAGTAATTCCAGAACTAGTTTTTGAAAACATGAGCTTTTTTCCCTACTGAATTATTTTTGTACTGTGTTAGAAAACCAGTTGTCATATTTCTGGCCATACATTATCTCAATATTGTTTTCTGATCTATTGATATTTTCTGTCTTTATGCCACTTCCATGCTGTGTTGATTACTTTAGTTTTATAATAAGTCTTGAAGTTGGGCTGCATTAGTCCTCCAACTCCATTCTTTTTTTACAAAATTTTTTTTGGGGGGGCTCTTTAGGTCCTTTAAACTTAAAAAAGTTTAAAAGACCCCAGAAACTGACCTCAAGGCAGACAGAACAAACTCCACAGCTAAAGGGAGAAGATGGACCGAATCCAAGAAGTTAGGAAGTGTAGACACTGGGGTAGGGGAGAAAGGGATCATGAGTACTATGGAAGGAAGGGAGCCAGGGTCATGGAGAAGTGTGAGACAGAAAGAAGCACGT
>NW_023249692.1:0-2991 GCF_002007445.2 Ailuropoda melanoleuca | reverse complement strand
TGATCACTGTTGTGAATTGAATTGTGTCCTCCCAGAGATAAGTCAAACTCCTAATAGTGGATACGTGTGAACGTGACTGTATTTGGAAATAGGGCATTTATTTACACGTGTAATCAGTGAAGATAAGGTTACACTAGATTGGGGTGGGCCGTAAATCCAATAACTAGGGTCATTATTTAAGGAGAGATTCAGAGACACAAAGATACACAGATCCACAGGACTGACAGCCATGTCAAGATGGAGGCAGAAGCTGGAGAGATGTAGCCACAAGGCAGGAGTGCCGGAGATTGTGGGCCAGAAGCCAGAAGAAAGGCATGCAACAGATTTTTCCTCAAAGCCACCAGACTTCTGGCCTCCTGAACTGTGAAAGAATAAATTTCTGTTGTTTTGAGCCCCCGGGTTGGGGTCTTTTGTTATGGCAGCCCGAGGACACCAATACAGTCACCACGGCTTTCAGAGCGATTAGGTCCATTCTTATGAGCTGTGCGATGGATGGATAGGGAAATGGCCACGTCCTTTTAAATGTTACTCAGCAGCTCCACTCAGCAGGAAAATGTCTGTTTCTCATCCTTTGACTTTAGCGTAGCCAGTCCTGTGACTTGCTTTTGCCAAGAGATGTGACAGAGGAATGTTGTGCCAGTCCAGAGGGTAAGCATCAAGAAACCAAGCATGCATCCTCTCTCCCTCTTGCACCCACACAATTCACAGGAGAAGGAGCCAAGGCTAGTCTGCGGGAAGAGACAACTGTGGCAGCTGAGCTGATTCGTCCCCCCTGAAGCCATTCTAGATGAGCTCACAGCTGGTTGATTCCCCAGGATGTGGGAGAACCCAGTCCCCATCTGCTGAACCACAGACTCAGGAACAGTAACACATGCTTGCTGTTTTAAGATGCTAAATTTTGGGGAGCTTTGTTATATAGACATGGCAAAGTGATAAAAGATGCATGACTACTTCCAGGTAATTCCTGGTTAAGGATCACATTTGTCAGACCTATCTTGACTCTAACTAAATTGTTCCCACCATAAAGCAAGATGCAGAGAAGCTGTAAATGTTAACCATGTATTGTAACAGAGCCCACTTGCCTTTCTTGTTACCCACTTGATTTATTGATTTATTGAACTCTCCCTGCTTTCATCGGTCTGTCTCTCTGAATATCAACTTCATCCTCAAAATTCCAATACTGTTTTCCATCTTTTCGTGGACTCTTTTACATGGTTTAGATTTCCCTTTACCTTCTGGATCATATGAATACATTGAGCTCAACAAGAACTCTAGCTGCAGTTAGAAAATATTCCTAAGCACCCCATTAGCCCCCAGATACCACTACTCTCAGTATAGTCCCAATCAACTACCTTTTAGAAAATAAAGCATACATTTAAACTCACTGGGGTTTATCAGAAAAAGGTGATTAACAATAGCTATGAAAAAAAGAATAGCTATCAATAACATTTGTTATATGCTATATTTTAAAACTACAGAAAAAATGGTAATGCCACGATGTTGAGTATTTGTGGAAAATATGCAGAGGAAACAGAATATCTGAATATCTTTGTGCTTATAATGCTTAATTGGGGAAATCAGAGCAGCAGTTGGTAAAAATAGGCTGTTTATTCCTTCTTCTTTGGAATAACACCCACATAGTTGCAAAGCTAATCCATCCTTTCCCAGTGAACTTATCTACTATGTGAGAGCATAGAGTGGGTTACAAGGCAAAGATTAAAAGGGGTTTGAGAACATTCTAGGGTTGGGTGGGTATATTTATTTTCTTGATTGTGGTGAAGTTTTTATAGGTTTGCGATAGTTCTCAAAACTTATCAAACTATATATTTTAACATGTAAATTCATTATAAATCAATTATACCTCGATAGAACAGAATATCTAATTTAGACATCTAATCTGGCTTAAATGAATCCTCAACAAATATTTACTTAGCAAAGGTATCATGCTGTGGGTCCTTCTTGTAGGGAATACATTTAAATATATATAAACACCCTGAGGTATCATAAACTGGTCGTTGCCAAAAACTTCCACAGGCATATAGAGAAGCTAGTACATAAAGTCCTTCACTTAGTGGAGCTTACAGTTGAGTGAGGATGCTAGACAATAAACACATAGAAAACAAAGAAATAACAAAATTTAAGTGTGGTATGAACAACAGGTGAATCTACTATGTATAAAGTATCAAGCCACTTAAGGGTGAGGCAGTGATTGAGAGTCTTATCTTGCATACTATGATCAGGGAAGCTTCCCCTGAGGCACGCCCAAATCTGAGATCTCAGTGACCTGAGGGAGCTAGTCATGCGATGTTTGAAGAAAGAACATCACAGAAAGATGGAAAAGCCATTGCAAAGGCTTTGAGTTGCCCATGGGCTTGTGTGACAAAGGAATAGCAAGACATCCATTCACATAAACCAAAATGAGTAAGAAAATTAGTGATAGATAAATTCTAAGAGCAATGGAATGGCAAGGAAGGCTTGGCAGGGGATTTCAGTGTGCCTATATGCTCTTTGCTTCTTCTTTTTACCTGCTAATTTGATCTATGTTTGTTGGGACAGAAAGCCAGGCATTCCTGAGTATTCTGAGGCAGACAAATTCTGATGACCCAGGGACCATTTCCCAATGGGTCCTAAACCTTTATATGCTCTGATTTAGCCACGGAAGGAGCTCATTTGAAACTAAGGCAGAACCGATTCACCTGTTTGAGGTCGGCGAGGCCTGGTAATGGCTGCACTGAACTACAGATGTATAGTCTATTGTTTTGTCTGTTACTTTTCAGGTTTGCGTGTTGACACAACTGTGTACACGTTCTTTTTAAATAAAATTGTGGTTGATCTAAGCAAGTACAGATGTAAAATTCAAAATACGACAGCTTAGCATATATGCAGATTTTCAGGCAGAAAATGTTACACCATGCTCACTGAATAGAGCCTAAAGTAAATCAAATCGCACTTTCTTCTGTTTTTCCACATTGCCCATTCCTTCTTGTCATG
>NW_023249691.1:953-1146 GCF_002007445.2 Ailuropoda melanoleuca | reverse complement strand
TAAATTTGTGTGGAACCAGAAAAGGCCCCGAATCACCAAGGAGTTGTTGAAAAGGAAAAACAAAGCTGGGGCATCACGTTGCTGGATTTCAAGCTATACTACAAAGCTATGATCACAAAGGCAGCATGGTACTGGCACTAAAACAGACACATAGACCAATGGAACAGAACAGAGAACCCAGAAGTGGACCCTC
>NW_023249691.1:424-750 GCF_002007445.2 Ailuropoda melanoleuca | reverse complement strand
GCTCTTTGGGCAACTAATCTTTGACAAAGCAGGAAAAAACATCCAGTGGAAAAAAGACAGTCTCTTCAATAAATGGTGCTAGGAAAATTGGACATCTACATGCAAATGAATGAAACTTGACCACTCTCTCACACCATACACAAAGATAAACTCCAAATGGATGAAACACCTCGATGTGAGACAGAAATCCATCAAAATCCTAGAGGAGAACATAGGCAGCAACCTCTTTGACATCGGCCACAGTAACTTTTTTCATGACACATCTCCAAAAGCAAGAGAAACAAAAGAAAAAATGAACTTGTGGGACTTTATCAAGATAAAAAGCT
>NW_023249691.1:0-169 GCF_002007445.2 Ailuropoda melanoleuca | reverse complement strand
CATTAGCCATCGGGGAAATTCAAATCAAAACCACATTGAGATACCACCTTATGCCAGTTAGAATGGCAAAAATTGACAAGGCAGGACACAACAATTGTTGCAGAGGATGTGGAGAAAGGGGATCCCTCCTACATTGTTGGTGGGAATGCAGGTTGGTGCAGCCACTCTG
>NW_023249690.1:0-3351 GCF_002007445.2 Ailuropoda melanoleuca | reverse complement strand
CTTTATCAAAGATTAGTTGCCCAAAGAGCCGAGGGTCCATTTCTGGGTTCTCTATTCTGTTCCACTGGTCCCTGTGTCTGTTTTTGTGCCAGTACCATGCTGTCTTTATGGTCACAGCTTTGTAGTACAGCTCGAAATATGGCATTGTGATGCCCCCAGCTTTGTTTTTCCTTTTCAACAGCTCCTTGGCGATTCAGGGCCTTTTCTGGTTCCATACAAATTTAAGGACTATTTGTTCCAGTTCTTTGAAAAATGTCCTCGGTATTTTGATCGGGATAGCATTGAAAGTGTAGATTGCTCTGGGTAGTATGGACATTTTAACTATGTTAATTCTTCCAATCCATGAGCATGGAATATTTTTCCATCTTTTTATGTCTTCCTCAATATCTTTCAAAAGTGATTTATAGTTTCTAGAATATAGGTCCTTTATGTCTCTGGTTAAGTTAATTCCAAGGTAACATATGGTTTTTGTTGCTATCGTAAAAGGGATGGATTCCCTAATTTCTCTTTCTTCAGTCTCATTATTCATGTGTAGGAATGCAACTGATTTCTTAGCCTTGATTTTGTATCCTGCCACATTACTGAATTGTTCTATAACTTCTAATAGTTTGGGAGTGGATTCTTTTGAGTTTTCCATATAGAGTATCATGTCATCTGCGAAGAGAGACATTTTGACTTCTTCTTTGCCGATTTGGATACCTTTGATCCCTTTTTGTCTTCTGATTGCTGTTGCAAGGACTTCTAGTACTATGTTGAATAATAGTGGCGAGAGTGGGCATCCTTGTCGTGTTCCTGATCTTAAGGGAAAGGCTTCCAGCTTTTCCCCATTGAGAATAATGCTTGCAGTAGGCTTTTCATAGATGGCTTTTATGAGATTGAGAAATGTACCCTCTATCCCTACACTCTGAAGGGTTTTAATCAGGAAAGGATGCTGTATTTTGTCAAATGCTTTTTTGCACCAACTGAGAGGATCATATGGTTCCTTGAGTCTTTTCTTGTTGATATGATGTATCACATTGATTGATTTGCGAGTGTTGAACCATGCTTGCATCCCAGGTATGAATCCCACTTGGTCATGATGGATAATCCTTTTAATGTACCGTTAGATTCTAATAGCCAGGATCTTGTTGAGGATTTTGGCGTCCATATTGATTAGAGAAATCGGTCTGTAATTCTCCTTTTTGAGGGGGTCTTTGCCTGGTTTGGGGATCAAGGTAATATTAGCCTCATAGAATGAGTTTGGTAGCTTTCCTTCTGTTTCTATTTTTTGAAATAGCTTTACGAGAATAGGCATTATTTCTTCTTTGAATGTTTGGTAGAATTCACCCAGGAAAACCATCCGAGCCTGGAGTTTGTTATTTGGAAGGTTGTTTATCACTGATTCAATATCTTCATAGTTAATTGGCCTATTTAAGAAATCTATTTCTTCCTGTTTCAGTCTTGGTAGTTTATAGGTTTCCAGGAAGGCCTCCATCTCTTCCAGATTGTTTAGTTTTTTGGCATATAGCTGTTGATANCAGGAAGGCATCCATCTCTTCCAGATTGCTTAATTTATTGGCATAAAGCTGTTGATAAAAGTTTCTAATAATCCTTCTAATTTCATTGGTGTTGGTTGTGACCTCTCCCTTTTCATTCATAATTTTATTAATTTGGGTCCTTTCTCTATTTTTTTGGATAAGTCTTGCCAGTGGTCTGTCAATTTTATTGATTCTCTCAAAGAACAAGCTTCTAGTTCTATTGATCTGCTCTACTGTACTTCTGGTTTCTAATTCACTGATTTCTGCTCTAATCTTGGTCAACTGCTTCCTCGTGCGTGGATTAGGCCTGTCCCTCTGTTGCTGTTCCAGCTTCTTGAGGTGAGAATATGAAAACTGTATTTTAGATTTTTCTATTCTTTTGAGTGAGGCTTGGATGGCGATGTATTTCCCCCTTAGAACTGCTGTTGCAGTATCCCATAGGTTTTGGACCGTTGTGTCTTCATTCTCGTTGGTCTCCATAAATTGTTTAAATTGATTTTTGATTTCCTGGTTTATCGAATCATTCCTGAGTAGGACGGTTCTCAGTCTCCAAGTGTCTGAGTTTCTTTCAAATTTTTCCTTGTGGTTGAGTTCCAATTTCAGAGCGTTGTGGTCTGAGAATATGCAGGGGATAATTTCAGTCTTTTGATATTGGTTGAGACCTGTTTTGTGACCCAGAACATAGTCTATTCTTGAGAATGTTCATGTGCATTAGAATAGAATGAGTATTCTTTTGTTCTGGGGTGTAGTGTTCTATATATATCTATGAGGTCCAACTCGTCGAGTATGGCATTCAAAGCTCTTGTTTCTATGTTGGTTTTCTGCTTCGGTGCTCTGTCTATTGCTGATAATATGGAGTGTTGAGGTCCCCTACTATTAATGTATTTTTATCTATATGTCTCTTTATTCTGGTTAAGAGTTGGCTTGTGTATCTTGCTGCTTCCTGGTGGGGGCATATATATTTATAATAGTCATATCCACTTGTTGGATAAATCCTTTAAGAATAATATAGTGCCCTTCTGAGTCTCTAACTATAGTCTTTCATTTAAAATCCAATCTGTCTGATATGAGAATTGCTAACCCAGCTTTCTTTTGAGGTCCTTTGGCATGAAAGATGGTATTCCATCCCTTTACTTTCAGTCTGAATGTATCTTTAGGTTCAACATGCGTCTCTTGTAGACAGCAAATGGATGGGTCATGTCTTTTTATCCAATCTGCATCCCTGTGGCATTTTATGGGAGCATTTAGGCCATTTACATTGAGACGGATTATTGAGAGATATGATTTTAATGATGCCATGTTGCCAGTAAAGCCTTTGTTTCTAAAGACTGTGACTTTCTGTTCTTTATTACTCTTGGGGCCTTTTTACTTTTATAGAACCCCCCCCCTTAATATCTCTTGTAGGGCTGGTTTCGTGGTTACAAAATTGGTCAATGAATGGCGATTCTGGAAGGACTTTATTTCACCATTAATTCTGAATGACAGCCTTGCTGGATAAAGGATCCTTGGCTGCATGTTTTTCTCTGAAAGAATGCCCCCCCAACACTTTCTCTCACTTCAGGTCTGTGTAGACAGGTCTGACGTAATTCTGATACCTTTGCCTTGGTACGTGAGAAATTTCTTTGCCCTGGCCGCTTTCAATANGCTTTCAATACTGTATCCTTGGATCTAATATTTCCGAATTGCACTATGACGTGACGTGGTGTGGGTTTGTCGTGGTTGAGCTTGGGAGGGGTCCTCTCTGCCTCTTGGACACAAATGTGTGTTTCCCTTGCTAGATTAGGGAAGTTTTCAGCTACAATTTATTCAAATATCTCTTCTAGACCTCTGTTTT
>NW_023249689.1:0-2072 GCF_002007445.2 Ailuropoda melanoleuca | reverse complement strand
ATCATATGATTTTTGAATTTTTTCTTCTGGATAAAATCCAAGACACTGACAGATTTGCGAATGTTGAACCACCCGTGCATCCCAGGGATGAGNCGAGTGTTGAACCATGCTTGCATCCCAGGTATGAATCCCACTTGGTCATGATGGATAATCCTTTTAATGTACTGTTGGATTCTATTAGCAAGGATCTTGTTGAGGATTTTGGCATCCATATTCATTAGAGAAATCGGTCTGTAATTCTCCTTTTTGAGGGGGTCTTTGCCTGGTTTGGGGATCAAGGTAATATTGGCCTCATAGAATGAGTTTGGTAGCTCTCCTTCTGTTTCTATTTTTTGAAATAGCTATAGGAAAATAGGTATTATTTCCTTTTTGAATGTTTGGCAGAATTCCCCAGGAAAACCGTCCAGGCCTAGAGTTCNGAGTTTTATTATTTGGAAGGTTGTTTATCACTGACTCAATTTCTTCATAGTTAATTGGCCTATTTAAGAAATCTATTTCTTCCTGTTTCAGTCTTGGTAGTTTATAGGTTTCCAGGAAGGCCTCCATCTCTTCCAGATTGTTTAGTTTTTTGGCATATAGCTGTTGATAAAAGTTTCTAATAATCCTTGCAATTTCAATGGTGCTGGTCGTGACCTCTCCCTTTTCAGTCATAATTTTAATAATCTCAGTCCTTTCTCTTTGTTTTTGGACAAGTTTTGCCAGTGGTCTATCAATTTTATGGATTCTCTCAAAGAACCAGCTTCTAGTCCTGTTGATCTGCTCTACTGTGGTTCTGGTCTCTAATTCATTGATTTCTGCTCTAATCTTGGTCAACTCCTTCCTTGTCAGTGGGTTAGGCCTGTCCCTCTGTTGCTGTTCCAGTTTCTTGAGGTGAGAATATAAAAACTGCATTTTAGATTTTTCTATTCTTTTGAGTGAGGTTTGGATGGCTATGTATTTCCCCCTTAGGACTACCTTTGCAGTGTACCATAGGTTTTGGACCGTTGTGTATTCATTCTCGTTGGTCTCCATAAATTGTTTAATTTGTTTTTTGATTTCCTGGTTTATCGAGTCATTCTTGAGCAGGATGGTTCTTAGCCTCCAAGTGTTTGAGTTTCTTCCAGGTTTTTCCTTGTGGTTGAGTTCCAATTTCAGAGCGTTGTGGTCTGAGAATATGCAGGGNGAGAATATGCACGGGATAATTTCAGTCTTTTGGTATCGGTTGAGACCTGTTTTGTGACCCAGAACATGGTCTACTCTTGGGAATGTTCCATGGGCATTAGAATAGAATGAGTATTCTCTGGTTCTGGGTTGTAGTGTTCTATATATATCTATGAGGTCCAGCTCGTCGAGTATGGCATTCAAAGCCTTTGTTTCTTTGTCAATTTTCTGCATGGGTGCTCTGTCTATTTCTGAGAGTGGAGCATTGAGGTCCCCTACTATTAACGTATTTTTATCTATATGTCTCTTTATTCTGGTTAAGAGTTGGCTTGTGTATCTTGCTGCTCCCCTGTTGGGGGCATATATATTTATAATTGTCATATCCACTTGTTGGATACATCCTTTAAGAATAATATAGTGCCCTTCTGTGTCTCTAACTATAGTCTTTAGTTTAAAATCCAATCTGTCTGCTATGAGAATTGCTACCCCAGCTTTCTTTTGAGGTCCATTGGTGTGAAACATGGTATTCCATCCCTTTCAGTCTGAATGTATTTTTAGGTTCAAAATGAGTCTCTTATAGACAGTAAATGGATGGGTTTTGTCTTTTTATCCAATCTGCAACCCTGTGGCGTTTTATGGGAGAGTTTAAGCCATTTAGATTGATAGAGATTATTGACAGATATGATTTTAATGATGCCATTTCTCTTTAAAGTCTTTGTATCGGTTGTNTCTGTATCACTCTTGGGGCCTTTTTACTTTTATAGAACCCCCCTTAATATCTCCTGTACGGCTGGTTTCGTGGTTACAAAATTGGTCAATGACTGGAGATTCTCGAAGGTCTTTATCTCTCCATCAATTCTGAACAACAGCCTTACTGGATAAAGGATCCTTGGCTGCATGTTTTTCTCTGAGAGTTTAAAAATGCCCCCCCC
>NW_023249688.1:1456-3867 GCF_002007445.2 Ailuropoda melanoleuca | reverse complement strand
TGAGTTTGAGAAGTTCTTTGTAGATCTTGGATACCAGTCTTTTATCTGTAGCATCATTTGCAAAATATTCTCCCATTCTATGGGCTGCCTCTTAGNGTGTCCTTTGCAAATATATTCTCCCATTCCGTGGGCTGTCTCTTAGTTTTTTTGACTGTTTCCTTGGCTGTGCAGAAGCTCTTTATCCTGATAAAGTCCCATAAGTTCATTTTATCTTTTATTTCTCTTGCCTTTGGCGATGTGTCGTGAAAAAGGTTGCTCTGGCCGATGTCATAGAAGTTGTTGCCTATGTTCTCCTCTAGAATTTTGATGGATTCCTGTCTCACATTGAGGTCTTTCATCCATTTGGAGTTTATTTTTGTGTATGGTGTGAGAGAGTGGTCAAGTTTCATTCTTTTGCATGTAGCTGTCCACTTTTCCCAGCACCATTTATTGAAGAGACTGTCTTTTTTCCACCGGATGTTTTTTCCTGCTTTATCAAAGATTAGTTGCCCAAAGAGCCGAGGGTCCATTTCTGGGTTCTCTATTCTTTTTTTTTTTTTTAATGTTTTATTATATTATGTTAGTCACTATACAGTACATCCCTGGTTTCTGATGCAAAGTTCGATGATTCATTAGTTGTGNTGTTCCATTGGTCGATGTGTCTGTTTTTGTGCCAGTACCATGCTGTCTTTGTGATCACAGCTTTGTAGTACAGCTCGAAATCCGGCATTGTGATGCCCCCAGCTTTGTTTTTCCTTTTCAACAGTTCCTTGGCGATTCAGGGCCTTTTCTGGTTCCATACAAATTTAAGGACTATTTGTTCCAGTGCTTTGAAAAATGTCATCGGTATTTTGATCGGGATAGCATTGAAAGTGTAGATTGCTCTGGGTAGTATGGACATTTTAACTATGTTAATTCTTCCAATCCATGAGCATGGAATATTTTTCCATCTTTTTATGTCTTCCTCAATATCTTTCAAAAGTGATCTATAGTTTCTAGGATATAGGTCCTTTACGTCTCTGGTTAAGTTAATTCCAAGGTAACGTATGGTTTTTGGTGCTATTGTAAATGAGATGGATTCCCTAGTTTCTCTTTCCTCAGTCTCATTATTCGTGTATAGAAACACAACTGATTTCCGGGCATTGATTTTGTATCCTGCCACCTTACTGAATTGTTCTATAACTTCTAATAGTTTGGGAGTGGATTCCTTTGGGTTTTCCATATAGAGTATCATGTCATCTGCAAAGAGAGACAGTTTGACTTCTTCTTTGCCGATTTGGATACCTTTGATCCCTTTTTGTCTTCTGATTGCTGTTGCAAGGACTTCTAGTACTATGTTGAATAATAGTGGCGAGAGTGGGCATCCTTGTCGTGTTCCTGATCTTAAGGGAAAGGCTTCCAGCTTTTCCCCATTGAGAATGATATTTGCTGTAGGCTTTTCATAGATGGTTTTTATGATATTGTGGAATGTTCCCTCTATCCCTACACACTGAAGGGTTTTAATNGCTTGCAGTAGGCTTTTCATAGATGGCTTTTATGAGATTGAGAAATGTACCCTCTATTCCTACACTCTGAAGGGTTTTAATCAGGAAAGGATGCTGTATTTTGTCAAATGCTTTTTCTGCATCTATTGAGAGAATCATATGATTTCTGAATTTTTCTTCCTGGATAA
Source organism: Ailuropoda melanoleuca (assembly GCF_002007445.2). Classification (NCBI taxonomy): domain Eukaryota; kingdom Metazoa; phylum Chordata; class Mammalia; order Carnivora; family Ursidae; genus Ailuropoda; species Ailuropoda melanoleuca. The sequence goes on along the minus strand of NW_023249688.1, from coordinate 2,216 downwards.
AATCTAAGACCCCAATCGATTTGTGAATGTTGAACCACCCTTGCATCTTAGGGATGAATCCCACTTGGTCATGATGGATAATCCTTTTAATGTACTGTTAGATTCTATTAGCCAGGACCTTGTTAAGGATTTTGGCATCCATGTTCATTAGGGAAATCGGTTTGTAATTCTCCTTTTTGATGNGAGGGGGTCTTTGCCTGGTTTGGGGATCAAGGTAATATTAGCCTCATAGAATGAGTTTGGTAGCTTTCCTTCTGTTTCTATTTTTTGAAATAGCTTTAGTAGAATAGGTATTATTTCTTCTTTGAATGTTTGGTAGAATTCCCCAGGAGAACCGTCCAGGCCTGGAGTTTTATTATTTGGAAGGTTGTTTATCACTGACTCAATTTCTTCATAGTTAATTGGCCTATTTAAGAAATCTATTTCTTCCTGTTTCAGTCTTGGTAGTTTATAGGTTTCCAGGAAGGCCTCCATCTCTTCCAGATTGTTTAGTTTTTTGGCATATAGCTGTTGATAAAAGTTTCTAATAATCCTTGCAATTTCAATGGTGCTGGTCGTGANTTGGTGTTGGTTGTGACCTCTCCTTTTTCATTCATAATTTTATTAATTTGGGTCCTTTCTCTATTCTTTTGGATAAGTCTTGCCAGTGGTCTGTCAGTTGTATTAATTCTCTCAAAGAACCAGCTTCTAGTTCTGTTGATCTGCTCTACTGTACTCCTGGTTTCTAATTCATTGATCTCTGCTCTAATCTTGGTCAACT
>NW_023249688.1:189-1066 GCF_002007445.2 Ailuropoda melanoleuca | reverse complement strand
GTCCCAGAACATGGTCTATTCTTGAGAATGTTCCATGGGCATTAGAACAGAATGAGTATTCTTTGGTTCTGGGGTGTAGTGTTCTATATATATCTATGAGGTCCAACTCATTGAGTACGGCATTCAAAGCCTTTGTTTCTTTGTGAAATTTTTGCATGGGTGTTCTGTTTATTTCTGATAGTGGAGTGTTGAGGTCCCCTACTATTAATGTATTTTTATGTATATGTCTCTTCATTCTGGTTAAGAGTTGGCTGTGTATCTTGCTGCTCCCCTTTTGGGGGCATATATATTTATAATTGTCATATCCACTTGTTGGATATTTCCTTTAAGAATAATATAGTGCCCTTCTGTGTCTCTAACTATAGTCTTTAGTTTAAAATCCAATCTGTCTGATATGAGAATCGCTACCCCAGCTTTCTTTTGAGGTCCATTGGCATGAAAGATGGTATTCCATCCCTTTACTTTCAGTCTGAATGTATCTTTAGGTTCAAAATGAGTCTCTTGTAGACAGCGAATGGATGGGTCATGTCTTTTTATCCAATTTACACCCCTGTGGCATTTTATGGGAGCATTTAGGCCATTTACATTGAGACTGATTATTGAGAGATATGATTTTAATGATGCCATGTTGCCAGTAAAGTCTTTGTTTCTATAGATTGTGATTTTCTGTTCTGTATCACTCTTGGGGCCTTTTTACCTTTGTAGAACCCCCCTTAATATCTCCTGTAGGGCTGGTTTTGTGGTTACAAAATTGGTCAATGACTGGCGATTCTGGAAGGTCTTTTTTCCTCCATCATTTCTGAATGACAGCCTTGCTGGATAAAGGATCCTTGGCTGCATGTTTTTCTCTGAAAGAGCTTTAAAAATGCCCCCCCAA
>NW_023249688.1:0-179 GCF_002007445.2 Ailuropoda melanoleuca | reverse complement strand
CTTTTTACCTTTGTAGAACCCCCCTTAATATCTCCTGTAGGGCTGGTTTCGTGGTTACGAAATTGGTCAATGACTGGCGATTCTGGAAGGTCTTTTTTCCTCCATCATTTCTGAATGACAGCCTTGCTGGATAAAGGATCCTTGGCTGCATGTTTTTCTCTGTAAGAGCTTTAAAAATG
>NW_023249687.1:1575-1744 GCF_002007445.2 Ailuropoda melanoleuca | reverse complement strand
ATATTCTCCCATTCCGTGGGCTGCCTCTTAGTTTTTTGACTATTTCCTTGGCTGTGCAGAAGCTTTTTATCCTGATGAAGCTCCATATGTTCACTTTATCTTTTGTTTCTCTTGCCTTTGGAGATGTGTCATGAAAAAGGTTGCTCTGGCCGATGTCGTAGAGGTTGTT
>NW_023249687.1:1207-1473 GCF_002007445.2 Ailuropoda melanoleuca | reverse complement strand
TATGGTGTGAGAGAGTGGTCAAGTTTCATTCTTTTGCATGTAGCTGTCCAATTTTCCCAGCACCATTTATTGAAGAGACTGTCTTTTTTCCACCAGATGTTTTTTCCTGCTCTATCAAAGATTAGTTGCCCAAAGAGTAGAGGGTCCATTTCTGGGTTCTCTATTCTGCTCCATTGGTCTATGTGTCTGTTTTTGTGCCAGTACCATGCTGTCCTTGTGATCGCAGCTTTGTAGTACAGCTCAAAATCCGGCATTGTGATGCCCCC
>NW_023249687.1:538-906 GCF_002007445.2 Ailuropoda melanoleuca | reverse complement strand
ACAAGGTAACGTATGGTTTTTGGTGCTATTGTAAATGGGATGGATTCCCTAATTTCTCTTTCTTCAGTCTTGTTATTCGTGTATAGAAATGCAACTGACCTGTGGGCATTGATTTTGTATCCTGCCACATTACTGAATTGTTCTATAACTTCTAATAGTTTGGGAGTGGATTCTTTTGGGTTTTCCATATAGAGTATCATGTCATCTGCGAAGAGAGACATTTTGAATTCTTCTTTGTTTATTTGGATACCTTTGATCCCTTTTTGTCATCTGACTGCTGTTGCAAGGACTTCTAGTACTATGTTGAACAATAGTGGCGAGAGTGGGCATCCTTGTCGTGTTCCTGATCTTAAGGGAAAGGCTTCCAT
>NW_023249687.1:0-239 GCF_002007445.2 Ailuropoda melanoleuca | reverse complement strand
ATTCTATTAGCAAGGATCTTGTTGAGGATTTTGGCGTCCATATTCATTAGAGAAATCGGTCTGTAATTCTCCTTTTTGAGGGAGTCTTTGCCTGGTTTTGGGATCAAGGTAATATTAGCCTCATAGAAAGAGTTTGGTAGTTTTCCTTCTGTTTCTATTTTTAAATAACTTTAGGAGAATAGGTATAATTTCTTCTTTAAATGTTTGGTAGAATTCCCCAGGAAAACCGTCCGGGCCTG
>NW_023249686.1:440-616 GCF_002007445.2 Ailuropoda melanoleuca | reverse complement strand
AACAACACTGTACAGGGACCGTCTTAGCACTATCATCACCCTTCGTGAATAGGTAAACATGAGGTAAAGTGTTCACAGAAGCCTGACGAGAGTACCCCATACTGGTCTCTGAGACGCCACACAGTCCAGGGAAATATCAACGATCATCATCTCTCGTGAGTAAGGGAGCATGAATG
>NW_023249686.1:0-154 GCF_002007445.2 Ailuropoda melanoleuca | reverse complement strand
CAATTCGGCCAAAACCCGCTTCCAACGAAATGTTTGCTCCCCTGGTAAATCGTGTCAAAATTGCTGGCGGCAACGGAACCAACAGGCCCAAATCACGTCCGTCAGAAACAACACCGTACAGGGACCGTCTTAGCACTATCATCACCCTTCGTGA
>NW_023249685.1:0-819 GCF_002007445.2 Ailuropoda melanoleuca | reverse complement strand
TAAATGCTTTTTCATCCCTTCACTTTCAATCTGCATGTGATTTTGGTCTGAAATGAGTCTCTTGTAGGCAGCATATAGATGAGTCTTCCTTTTTTTATCCATTCCATCACCATCTGTCTTTTGATTGGAGTGTTTAGTAGATTTGTGTTCAAAGTAATTATTGATAAGTATGCACTTATTGCCATTTTGTGACTTGTTTTGTGGTTGTTTTTGTAGTTCTTTTCTGTTCCTTTCTTCTCTTGCTCTCTTCTCTCATTTGCCAACTTTGTTTTGTGATATACTTAGATTCTTTTCTCTTTACTTTTTAAAATCAATTACTGGCCTTTGATTTGTGCTTCTCATTAGGTTTCTATATAATATCTTATGAATATAGCAATCTGTATTAAGTTGTTGGTCACTTAAGTTGGAACCCATTCGATAAGCACTAAATTTTTACTCCTTTCCCCCCAGCATGTTTTAGCTATATAGAGTCATGCTTTACATCATTTCATTTTGTGAATCCTTTCACTGATTTTTATAGATATACTTAATTTTGCTGATTTTGTGCTTCCTACTTTTCTTATTACTACTTATGGTCTTCCCTTTCCACTCAAAGAATCCCCTTTACTACTCTTGTAAGGCTGGCTTAGTGGTAATGATTTTCTTTTGCTTTTGTTTGTCTGAGAACTCATTTCTCCTTGTATTCTGAATGGTAGCCTTGCTAAATAGAGTATTCTTGGCTGCATATTTCTTCTTTCAACACTTTGACTATATCATGCTACTTTCTTCTGACCTACAAAGTTTCTGCTGAAAAATCAGCTAGATAGCCTTATCAGGTTT
>NW_023249684.1:0-573 GCF_002007445.2 Ailuropoda melanoleuca | reverse complement strand
CCACTCCCAGCAATGGACAGATCATCTAAGCAGAAGATCAACAAAGAAAAAAGAGCTTTGAATGATGCATCAGACCAGATGGACCTCACAGATATACACACAGCATTCCATCCTAACACAACAGAATACTCATTGTTCGTGAGTGCTCACAGACATTATTCCAGAATAGATCATATCCTGGGTCACAAATCAGGTCTCAAGAGATACCAAGAGATTCAGATCATTCCCTGCATATTTTCAGACCACGATGCTTTGAAACTGGAAATCATTGTGAAACCATTCACAAGAGGAAATTTGGAAGTGAAAGAGCACTGTACTAAATAATGAATAGGTGAACAGGGAAATTAAAGAAGAATTTNGGAAATTAAAGAAGAATTTAAAAAATAATGGAAACTAAGGAAAAGGAAGCACACCTGTTCAAACCTATCAGATACAACAAAGGTGGTCCACAGGAAGAAGTACATTGCAATACAAACCTCTCTCAAAAATTTAGAGAAACCTCAGATCCACAAGCAAACTTTATACCTAAAGGAGCTGGAAAGGAACAGCAAATAAAGCCTAAACAAAGCAGAA
>NW_023249683.1:0-1226 GCF_002007445.2 Ailuropoda melanoleuca | reverse complement strand
TTTCTTTTTTTTTTTTTGATATATACGAAGAAGTGGGATTGCTTGATCCTATGGTAGTTCCATTTTTAATTATTTTTTTTTTAGTCTTTTCCTTAGTGGCTGCACCAGTTTGTATTCCCACCAACTGTGCTCAAGGATTCAAGGATTCCCTTTTCTCCACATCCTCATCAATACTTATCTCTTGTCTTTTTGATGACCTTCATCATTCTAACCTGTGTGAGGCGATAGCTCATTGTGATTTTAATTTACACTTCCCTGATGATTAGTGATATGAGGTACTGTTTCATGTACCTGTTGGCGAGTTGAATGTCGTCTTTGGAAAAATTCTATTCAGTTTTTCTGCCTATTTCTAGGTTAGATTGTTTATGGATTAATTGATTGATTGCTTTTGAATTGTATGAGTTCCGTATATGGTTTGGATATTAACTTTTTTTTTAAAGACTTTATTTGAGAGGCAGAGAGAGTGAGCGAGCTTGCACATGAGCAGGGGGAAGGGCAGAGGGAGAGGGAGAAGCAAACTCCCCACTGAGAAGGGAGCCCGATGTAGGGCTCCAACCCAGGACCCAGAGATCATGACCTGAGCACATGGCAGATGCTTAACCAACTGAGCCACCCAGGTGCCCCTTGGATATTACCTTCTTAACAGATATATGATTTGCACATATTTTGTCTTATCCTATAGGTTGCCTTTTCATTTTGTTGTTTCTTTTGTTGTGTAGAAGCTGTTTGATGATGTCCCACATTTTGATTTTTACTGTTGTAGCTTATGCTTTTGGTATCATATCCAAAACTTGTTGCTAAGATCAATGTCCAGGGATTTTTCCCTGTGCTTTCTTCTAGGAATTTTATGAATTCGGGTATTATGTTTAAGTCTTTAACCCATTTCAAGTTAAAATTTTGTGTTATAAAACAGGCATCTATTTTCATTCTTCTGTGTGTGGTTATCCAGTTTCCCAGCACCATTTATTGAAGGGACTATTCTTTCCCCATTGAGTATTGTGTTTACTCTCTTGTCAAATACTAGTTACCTGTATATGTGAGGGTTTATTTCTTAGCTTTCTTTTTTTTTAAGAAAAAAATTTTGTTATGTTATGTTAGTCACCATACAGTACACCCCAAGTTTTCGATGTAAAGTCCCATGATTCATTACTTGCATATAACACCCAGTGCACCATGCAATACATGCCTTCCTTAATACCCATCACCAGCCTATCCCAATCCCCCAC
>NW_023249682.1:0-2683 GCF_002007445.2 Ailuropoda melanoleuca | reverse complement strand
GAGAGAGAGAAAGAGAGAGAGGGACAAAGACAGAAAGACATAGAGACAGAGAGATATGACCGAGATAGAGAGACAGAGAGAGGGAGAGAGAGAGAAAAACCTGTTTCTCCAGGAGATATGTCAGATACTGCATGATATCACCCTTCTCCAATGCCATGCCATCACACTGTGCACTTTAGTGCCTTATTACAGTGGATGGCCCAGCAGGGGCACTTCAGCNGTACTTCAGTCCATGCTTGGAAACCAGCTGGCTCCATGCACCCCAAGCTCGTGTCCATATCAAGCAACATTCCATGAATATTCTTGAGCAACAAGAGGAATGTGCTGACGGGTACTCTGTGTCCTAGATGCCTTGGAGGAAGACGTGGATCCCATCAAAGGAGACAGCGCCGGAGGCACACCTCTGGCCACGGTGAGCTCGAAGTTCTTTGTCCAAGGAACAGATGTTGCTTTCTTGGTTTCCTTCCAATCAAATTCAGATGAAANTTTTTATATACAGATTTTATGTAAAAAGCTATATATACTTTTGAGATTATACATACGCAATTTCCCTGGTGGGGAGAGCCTTGAGTGGTTGTCTCTTGCCAACCGTTAACTGATTCGAGAGGACATTTACCACTCTCGACACCAAACCTGGTTCTAAATGCTGTGGTAGGATCATGTCCCTCAGTAACCCTTTCTCCGGCTTGGATGAAGCATTTTGTAGTCACCGTCCTGAATGGACTAGACAGATATGTCCCCCAGGAAAAACAACTTCCTACAGGCATCCAGTTCACTTCTTTGGGGTCGTTGGACTCAACCACTANTGTCTCTGCCAACCATTAGCTGATTCGAAGGGACATTTACCATTGGCGACACCAAACCTGGTTCTAAACACTGTGGTAGGATCCTGTCCCTCAGTAACACTTTCTCCAGCTAGGAGGAAGCATTTTGTAGTCACCATCCTGAATGCACTGGACAGACATGCCCCCCAGGAAAAACAGCTTCCTACAGGCATCCAGTTCACTTACTTTGGGTCGTTTGACTCACCACTGTGTTCCATCTGGGTTCCTAAAGTCATTGAGGGATATAAAGCTCACACAGACAGACAGAGTATAGCATGACCTGAGCCTTACGGTGTCCTCTTTTCTGTACCTGCAGGTGACCCCCGCAACCAGTGAGAGTGGTACGTATTCTGGAATCAGCCTCTTCCTGAGACAAAACTCTAGATGGTAATGCAGGTGGGGCATCCTTGCAATCTCAGTCTGGCGAGCCACCCTGATTGGGTTGTGGCGGTGTAGGGGACCAGAGATTTCCCAGGTGAAAAAGTGTGTCCATGTGTCTACAGTCCTAGGAAGCCATTGTATTCCCTGTGTGTGGTGTGGGTGTGTGTGTGAGGCTTGGGTTGGGGTGTCTTTTGTGGCTCTATGTGGTGTGATTGTGAGTGTGTAATTTTGTGTGGAAGACAGAGAGAGAGAGACACAGACAGAGGTGCAGAGTGGGAGAGGGAATGATGGAAAGAGTGAGAGAGAGATTGCATATTTCTCCAGGAGGTGTATCCCACTGCCACTGCACAATTCCCATTGTCCACATTCTCAAGAAAAAAAAGGAAGAAAGAAAGAAAAGAAAAGAAAAGAAAAGAAAAGAAAAGAAAAGAAAGAAAAGAAAAAAAAGAAAAGAAAAGAAAAGAAAAGAAAAGAAAAGAAAAGAGAAAAAAGACGAGATAAAGAAATCTCATCACAGCACACACATTATAGCCCTATTACCGCGGGAGGCTCAGCAGTGGCTGGTGGCTTTCAGCCCTTGCCTGGGANGTATCCCAATGCCACTGCCCAATTCCCATTGTCCACATTCTAAAAAATAATAAAAAAGAAAGAAAGAGAGAGAGAGAAGAAAAGAAAAAAAAGAAAAGAAAAGAAAAGAAAAGAAAAGAAAAGAAAAGAAAAGAAAAGAAAAGAAGAAAAGACGTGATAAAGAAATCTCATCACAGCAGGCACATTATAGCCCTATTACCGCAGGAGGCCCAGCGGGAGCATTCAGCCCATGCCTGTGAACCAAATGCCTCCATATGCTCTAAACCCATTCATAGTGAGCAATACTCCCCGAGGCATTCTTTTTTTTTTAAGATTTTATTTATTTGAGAGAGAGTGAGTGAGAGCACAAACAGGTGAGAGGGGCAGAGGGAGAGAGAAAAGCAGACCCTCGCTGAGCAGGAAGCCCCATCCAGTACTCGATCCCAGGACCCTGTGGTCCTGACTTGAGCTGAAGGCCNAGCAGTGGCGTTCAGCCCATGCCTGGGAACCAAATGCCTCCATATGCTCTAACGCCATTCATAGTGAGCAATACTCCCCAAGGCATTCTTTTTTTTTTAAGATTTTATTTATTTGAGAGAGAGTTGAGTGAGAGCACAAACAGGTGAGGGGGCAGAGGGAAAGAGAAAAGCAGACCCTCACTGAGCAGGAAGACCCATCTGGGATTCGATCCCAGGACCCTGTGGTCCTGACTTGAGCTGAAGGCAGATGGTTCACCGCCTGAGCCACCCAGGTGCCCCTCCCCGCATCATTCTTGAGCAGCACCACCAATATGCTGACAGGTACTCTGTGTCCTTCTAGATGTGACTGAAGATGGCGCTGTCTGGTCATGGCCTTTTCAGAGTGTTACAGAGGAGGAGGGCCTGCCTCTTGCCAAGGTGAGCTCGCCTGTC
>NW_023249681.1:0-821 GCF_002007445.2 Ailuropoda melanoleuca | reverse complement strand
AGGTGGGAATTAGAAGGAGAACAAGAGGGAGAAAACCGGGTGTCTCCATTCAACTTTTTGGAATTGTAGAAGCCAGGGAGGTGAGGGAGTGGTACTGTTTCTGAACCCTGACTCCATCAGTGCAACCAACCATGCTGTTGGCGAGTGTAGTGTATGGAGTAAAGAAGTTGTGACTTGAGTGCAAATCCTGACTCCTCCAGGGACTAGCTCTGTCACCTCTCACCATTTGCCCAAGCCCTTGAATCTTCAGATTCTTCATCTGTAAAAGGGTGGTAATAATGTTTATTGAACCCTCATTGTGTGTAAGGCAGTCCTGTGAGGTGGGTATTGTTATTACTGTGCTCGTTTTATAGATGACGATCCTGAGGCACAGAGTTTTGGGAATGTGCCCGAGGTCACACAGCCAGTAACTGATAGAGCTGGAATTTGAACCCAGACACTGGGTTGACTTCACTGTGCTGCCTTTTAGGGCTGTTGTGAGGATTAATTGCTCGATTCATGGAAAGCCTTAAAACAATACAACAGATTGATAGGTACTTAATAAATGTTGGCTGCTGTTACTGTTATCAACATCATTGTTTAAATCCCTGTTCTATAGGGTATTTGAAAGATTAGAAACTTTGCAAATGATAAAGGCAATGACTTTAAGACTTAAATCCAATAATACTATTTTTAACTTTTTGAGGAACCACCGTCTTGTTTTCCAGAGTGGCTGCACCAGTTTGCATTCCCACAGGGCAAGAGGGTTCCCCTTTCTCCACATCCTCACCAACACCTGTTGTTTCTTGTGTGGTTAATTTTAGCCATTCTGACAGGTGTGA
>NW_023249680.1:0-600 GCF_002007445.2 Ailuropoda melanoleuca | reverse complement strand
TTGGTACATGAGAAATTTCTTTGCCCTGGCCCCTTTCAATACTGTATCCTTGGATCTAATATTTGCGAATTACACTATGACGTGACGTGGTGTATGTTTGTCATGGTTGAGCTTGGGAGGGGTCTTCTCTGCCTCTTGGACATGAATGTTTGTTTCCCTTGCTAGATTAGGGAAGTTTTCAGCTACAATTTGTTCAAATATCTCTTCTAGACCTCTGTTTTTCTCCACCCCCTCGGGGATGCCGATGATTCTGACATTGGATCGTTTCATNTCAAATATCTCTTCTAGACCTCTGTTTTTCTCCACCCCCTCAGGGATGCCGATGATTCTGATATTGGAACATTTCATTGAGTCAGTAATCTCCCGTAAGCTATATTCTTGAGCGTGGATTTTTTTAAGTCCAGATTCTATTTTAGCTTTTTCTTCTACTAACTCATCCTCCAATTTGCTGATATGTTCTTCTGCCTCATTCACCCTGGCCGTCAGAGCCTCTAGTTTTGACTGCATTTGGCTCATACATTTTTTAATTTCTGCTGGATTTGCTCTCATTTCCGCTGTTAGAGAGTCTATATTCTCATTAACATTTTCGTTAATACTTTT
>NW_023249679.1:0-1664 GCF_002007445.2 Ailuropoda melanoleuca | reverse complement strand
AATTAGAACTGAACTAGCATGGGTTCCCTCCCTGATGAGTTACAGATAGAGACTACATGGAGTGGGGAGTCATCACACAAAGTAATCTTTATTTGCAGCAAATAGGGAGATCATGATAATTTCCAAAGCCATCACACCCCAAACAACAAAATTGGGGAAGTTTTAAGCCAAGGACGCATGCTTATTCATGAAGGGCTTGACAAAGGAGTGTTCAGTATAGAATCCTGGCAGAAGCCATCCTCAAGTTGACAGAGTCCCGGTCCTGGTTGATTGAAGTCATGAGGGCCAGCAAGGGTCAGTATCTTCAATTCTCTGTGCCAGTCAGTCTGGTGTTTGAGGCTCAAAGGGGTTTAAATCCTGCAGAAACAACTCAAGAATGTGTGTTAGGTCAATCCTTTTGAAAAAGCACTGGGAGTTTTACCACGGATTTGCCATCTCTGATATGTTAGGCTCTCTCCTGGTTTAGTAGAGATTGCTAGTTTTTTGTTCCCTTTGTTTCCTTAAAATCCTTAACTACAGAGGTTTTTGCATTCTTTTGTAATTCCAACACCTCTTAAGAAGCTCTGCAAGCCATGTGCTTGGGCAAAGGGTCCCGTTGTGGGCATGACTCACAAAAATAGATGGGGGCCTACAATGACTTCTCTTGTGTCCTGAGAGCTATGCCTCATCTCTCTTTTTCTGAGGACCCCTAACTCTTTCTGCTTATACGATGAGGAAGAGGCAGAAAATCTTACACAAGACGCACAGAGAAACATGGCGGTGTTTGGCAGCCATAGGGAAGAGAGGCACGAATGCTGAGAAAACCCTACATCCAAGGTCCAGGTGCATGGATCAGTCTACATTGACACCGGACCAAGACAACACAGCCTACCTACCCACACAGTCAGCCTAGCAAGCTCTGAATGACCAACAGCCACCTGCAGATGGGGGAGGAGCAAGGGTAAGTAGAGAGATCTCACTGCCACAGGAATTCCGGGACAGGTTCACGTTGAAGGTGGAGCTAAAAGTTTAAAGTGGATTACTCTAAAAGAAAGAGATTCCTTTTTAACATAACCACAATAGTGTTATTAAATTCACATATATTAACAGTAATTTGAGAAGCTAGATTTTCAATGGCTTATGAAGCAGTAAGATTGTTTCAGGAAAACTTTGATACTTAAGTCAGGGTAGCCTAATAAGGTAGAACTCTATTTTCAGGGCTTCTACTTTCTGTTCCTAGAGATGACATGACCGGACACTCCTGTCAGAAATGTTAATTCATACACTTTTATTCACTAGGTATCATTCTGAAGAAGCTGGCTAAAAAAGGGGGGGGNAAAAAGGGGGGGGGCTGTTTCTTAATAATATTTTTATCTGTCCAAGATTTGTCATAGATGCTGACACTGTTAAGTCCAGAGGCTTCTGGAAAGAGCCATCACAAGTCTGGGAAAGAAGACAGTTATTCTGGTTCTCCAGTTTCCTATAGACTCTAGAAATAAAATGTAAATTTGAAAATTATCCAGTAACCCATCTTCATTGTCTCAACAGGGACGAGTGGCCAAAAAAAGGATGTGGAGCAGAGTCCTTCAATCCTGATGCCTGGGAGAGAAAAATGGCTGTTATCAATTACAATCATACTGAGAGGACTCTGAGGTATTTCCTTGGTACAGGAAGGAAGCAGAGAA
>NW_023249678.1:1527-1708 GCF_002007445.2 Ailuropoda melanoleuca | reverse complement strand
TTTGGGGTAAATACCCAGTAGTGCAATGGCTGGGTCATAGGGTAGCTCAATTTTTAACTTTTTAAGGGATCACCACACTGTCTTCCAGAGTGCCTGTACCAACTTGCATTCCCACCAAAAATGTAGGAGGGATCCCCTTTCTCCACATCCTCTCCAACAATTGTTGTTTCTTGCCTTGTCA
>NW_023249678.1:720-1445 GCF_002007445.2 Ailuropoda melanoleuca | reverse complement strand
TGTGGCTTTGATTTGAATTTCCCTGATGGCTAATGATTTTGAACATTTTTTCATGTGTCTGTTAGCCATTTGTATGTCATCATTGGAAAACTGTCTCTTCATATCTTCTGCCCATTTTATGATTTGTTTATTTATTTCTTGCGTATTGAGTTTGAGAAGTTCTTTGTAGATCTTGGATACCAGTCTTTTATCTGTAGCACCATTTGCAAATATGTTCTCCCAGTCCGTGGGCTGCCTCTTAGTTTTTTTGACTGTTTCCTTGGATGAAGTCCCACAAGTTCATTTTATCTTTTGTTTCTCTTGCCTTTCAGATGTGTCATGAAAAAGGTTGCTCTGGCCGATGTCGTAGAGATTGCTGCCTATGTTCTCTTCTAGGATTTTGATGGATTCCTGTCTCACATCGAGGTCTTTCATCCATTTGGAGTTTATCGTTCTATATGAAGTGAGAGAGTGGTCAAGTTTCATTCTTTTGCATGTAGCTGTCTAATTTTCCCAGCACCATTTATTGAAGAGACTGTCTTTTTTCCACCGGATGTTTTTTACTGCTTTATCAAAGATTAGTTGCCGAAAGAGCCGAGGGTACATTTCTGGGTCTCTATTCTGTTCCATTGGTCTATGTGTCTGTTTTTGTGCCAGTACCATGCTGTCTTTGTGATCACAGCTTTGTAGTATAGCTTGAAATCCGGCATTGTGATGCCCCCAGCTTTGTTTTTCCTTTTCAACAG
>NW_023249678.1:341-664 GCF_002007445.2 Ailuropoda melanoleuca | reverse complement strand
TTTTCTGGTTCTATACAAATTTAAGGACTATTTGTTCCAGTTCTTTGAAAAATGTCCTCGGTATTTTGATTGGGATAGCATTGAGAGTGTAGATTACTCTGGGTAGGATGGACATTTTAACTATGTTAATTCTTCCGATCCATGAGCATGGAATATTTTTCCATCTTTTTATGTCTTCCTCAATGTCTTTCAGATTGATTTATAGTTTCTAGAATATAGATCCTTTACATCTCTGGTTAGGTTAATTCCAAGGTAACGTATGGTTTTTGGTGCTATTGTAAATGGGATGGATTCCCTAATTTCTCTTTCTTCAGTCTCATTAT
>NW_023249678.1:0-192 GCF_002007445.2 Ailuropoda melanoleuca | reverse complement strand
TCTGTGAAGAGAGACATTTTGACTTCTTCTTTGCTGATTTGGATAACTTTTATCCCTTTTTGTTGTCTGATTGCTGTTGCAAGGACTTCTAGTACTACGTAGAATAATAGTGGCGAGACTAGGCATCCTTGTCGTGTTCCTGATCTTAAGGGAAAGGCTTCCAGCTTTTCCCCATTGAAAATGATATTTGCT
>NW_023249677.1:0-914 GCF_002007445.2 Ailuropoda melanoleuca | reverse complement strand
TTTAGTGGGCTTAAAATGAATTTTATAATACTTCTCTAATGATTTTCACTGTTGGGAAAAATAAGGTGATGCAATCTAAATTATTTACTCAGGCTCATAAAAATCATTGGCAAAGCGNTCATTGGCAAAGCTCTAAGATTAAGGCATTCTTATTTCAGACTTTTCATCACATTTATCCACCCATTTTTTCACTCTGCAAACACATTTGGGGTTTCTACTTATTATGCAGACTGTTGCCAGGCACTGAGTATTGAACCAGACACAACAGGTCCCTAAGCTCCTGGAATGCCCATTCCAGTAAGTTGTTATTCCCTGCAATGGGATTAGTCTTTACACTACTCTTTTTACTCTGGTTTGAACTACTTTGCACGTATAGGATCGGATTATTTCTGCAGGGTGGCCTAAACACAAATAATTTTAATTGCTAGTCAAAGAGTGAAACTGATCAGTTCATTCATATGGGAAACATTTGCACATGTTTAGTGTCCGCCAAGCATTATGCTAGGTGCTGGGAAAAAAGAGCCNTGCTGGGAAAAAAAGAGCATAACTATTGCATCGTTTCTATCCTCAGGAAATTCAGGGTCTAGTTAGTCTCCTTATAGTTCCACGCAGGATTCTAGTTCAAAAGTGGTTTCCTCTCCATGTCTCTAGTTCTACTGCCCATTTCCTCATTTCAAATGAGACACATATATACACATATACATATATATAATATCTTAAATATTTAAATTTTAATGATAACATTACAACTACTTTTTGCATAGTTCTTTATAGTTATGAAATTTAGAAGTTTAGCTGAATCTCACAACACCTTCATATAGCAATTCCCTATCACCCTCCCCATTTCATATATGACGACACAGCCCAAGACAGTAAGTGACTAATCTGCCTGAGGTTATGCCCCTTATAATTTT
>NW_023249676.1:0-1643 GCF_002007445.2 Ailuropoda melanoleuca | reverse complement strand
CTGGTGGGATTTTCTTGGGGGTCTCCCCTCTCAGAGTTGGGGACCAGGAAGCCTACTTCCCTCTCCCAAAGGTGTATAATGAGAGGGCACAGACTTCCTTCAGAATCATTGCTCTTTCTCCTCTCATTCCTCTTACAACAGGACTTGAGGGTTGGGGGCAGTATTAATTGAGTTCCTGATCCTATTATCCCAGCAAACACCGACAGAAGTAGCTAACCCTAATGCAGGCAGATGTCCCAACATCGAGTTTGGGTTATTTAGAGCCTACTGACCTGTAGTTCCCAGACAAGAGGAAAAACCCCACCGCCATCCTGCCCTACATCCTTCAGCTTTTACTACCATTTCCATTATGGGAAACAGTCTGCAATGAAGACTAGAATATTCACATCTGCTGTTCAGGGCACAGTGGAAAAGGCTGTATATATATAGCTTTGGGTTTCCCTTGAAGCGAGCTCCACGCTCCAACTTCTGCATCCCACATTAATCATCCTTTCCCTGGAGCGCCTTCTTTCAATAGCTCTGGCTACAGCCTCCTATTACCTTGCTGCACTTTCATCCTGTGATATGACTTAGGAGGAAATGAATTCAGATCACAGGATTTTACAATGGTTTTACTAATCTAACTCTGAAAATGCTAGGATATTTCACGGTTGCCATAATACATACATCCCACAACCAATCTCCTGCAAGTTATACCTGTAATGTCCTGTGCCGGAGCCAGTCAAGCCACTCAACCCATGGTCTCCTCCCCTTCCCCCTTTTGTTTACCCCAGGCTATAGTTCTTGACCAGGAATGCCATCTCCTCTCCTCTTTACTATCCAATCATGGAATTTTTCCATGCCTATCACATCTACAATGCTTTATCTGACTCCTCCTGCCTGTATGGATTTTTTAATGCTGGCATTATTACTTAGAGATATCGCATCATTTCACTCTATGAACGCTTTCTCTCCCAATATAAAACCGAATGCCACAATGAACTGATTTCATTTTGGCTAGCACAGGGGGGAAAGACATCTCTTTGCAAAACCCTGTGCGTAGCCACCTCACGAGCATGCTCAGTTTATCCAAGGCAACAGCTGTGCCCTACAGGAAGGACATTTTGATGCTATGCGGTCACAAGGTTGAGGACAAAGCACCAGGCAGACCCTTCAAAGCCTAAAAGCTCCTAATCCTGGGAAAAGGTAAGAGGCAGCCAGAATGAATTTGAGGGAGTTGTATAAAGTAGCATTTTATTCAGGTCAAAGAACTTTTGACCTTGAACAAAGAGCTAAATCTCCTGGCTTCAGTTTTTCCTTCTGCTTCATGAAGCTTCTGAAATACTTCTAAAACTTACACATTTTAAAGAGGATAAAGTGAGTAAAGGCACATAAAGCTGGAGTCAGGTGCCTGGTTATATCAGTTGTATTCTCCCTTGGTTGTATTCTCCATGAATGGAAACTAATCCAAATTCGGAGGCAAAACTAGGGAGGGATTGAAGAAAAGGGCATTTAATGGTGTAGACTGTATATGTTATAAATTCTCTCATTCAAATGTGTCATCAGTAAATCTCTCTGAGCCTCAGGGTTTTAATCTCGGATTCTTCTTCTCAGGGTCCCCATCTATGAGTGACTGAATCCATCATTCATAGGCTAAAAACAAA
>NW_023249675.1:0-1273 GCF_002007445.2 Ailuropoda melanoleuca | reverse complement strand
TCTACACGTGCTGTTGCTAGTGCTTAAGAGACGCTTCGTTCTCATTCGTCTGGCTAGAATACGAGTTCTCCTTGAGGGCTCAGTGTAGACGTTGCACCCCATGGGAATCCTTCTGACTCCACAGTCGGTCACACAGCCCTCCTCCCTGCTCCTGTAACACCCGCTGCATCTCCCAGCAGCAGGCATATCCCAGTGTGCTGCGATTGACTATCTAATGGTGTGTCTCCCTACGAGCCAGTAAGCGCCTTGAAAACAGGGATTGTCTTGCTTTTACCCAGGTCCCTCACATCTAGCCAGATCCTTTGTACATAGTGGGGACTGACTATATCTTGAGTGAATGAATGATATTTGTTCATTGCAGAATGTTTGGAAGTAAAACTGAAAAAAAATTTTTTTAAGAAAGTGAATGTAAATCCCCAAACTTGAGACAACCCTTCCTAGCGCTGTTGGCTTCCTTGCTTCTAGTTAACTTTCTCTTGCTTCTTGTTAATGTTCTCTGTCAGCCTCACTGCATATAAAGCTTTGACTACTTCAGGGTTCACTTAAAAGAGTACTGTGAGCATTTTCTTATGTAACTACAAGTTCTTTGGAAATGCCACTTTAGTTGTCACAACAAGAAGCTGGTGTTCTAGAAGTAACACACTTTCCTCTATGTTGTATTCTTTATTATTGGACTTTGTTACTGGAGATGTTTTGCTGCTGTAAATAATGTTTCAATGAATATTTTTGCATCTCTATTTCTCTGTGATACATTCTGGAAATGAAATTACTGAGTGAAAATGTCACAGTTCTCCATGCAGTATATCAAAGTACTTGCCTCAGTGTAATGCTGTTTCTTCAAGAGTGACGATTTTATTAAAAAAAAAAAATAGCCCATTTTTACCTTAGAGTCATTGGTCATTTATATTATACTGCCCTGTGAATTAGATAATAGCAACCTGTGCCCACTTTTCTGATTAGTTTTTCTTACTGATTTCAAATCTTTATGTTGAAAATGCAGCCCTTTGTGAAATGTTCACAGATATTTCAAGTTTGATGTATGCCTTTTGTTCTTATTTTTCATGTTTTTAATATTTTTTGAATTTTATGCACATTTATCAATCGGTTCTAGTGTGAATTGCTCAACTGCTTTTCCACATAGAATTTCTTGCCCTACTTTGATATATGAGATATTTTCCTACTTGGATATACACTTATAAGATATATCTTCTTCTAGCTATATTAGTTTCTTTTTTACATTTAACTTTTTGACCTACTTAGAAATTATTTTGGG
>NW_023249674.1:417-600 GCF_002007445.2 Ailuropoda melanoleuca | reverse complement strand
TGACGTGACGTGGCATAGGTTTGTCGTGGTTGAGTTTGGGAGGGGTCCTCTCTGCCTCTTGGACACGAATGCTTGTTTCCCTCACTAGATTAGGGAAGTTTTCAGGTACAATTTGTTCAAATATCTCTTCTAGACCTCTGTTTTTCTCCACCCCCTCAGGGATGCTGATGATTCTGACATTGG
>NW_023249674.1:0-223 GCF_002007445.2 Ailuropoda melanoleuca | reverse complement strand
AACATAGGCAGCAACCTCTACGACATCGGCCAAAGCAACCTTTTTCATGACACATCTCCAAAGGCAAGAGAAACAAAAGAAAAAATGAACTTGTGGGACTTCATCAAGATAAAAAGCTTCTGCACAGCCAAGGATACAGTCAAAAAAACTGGGAGGCAGCCCACAGAATGGGAGAATATATTTGTAAAGGACACTACAGATAAAGGACTGGTATCCAAGATCT
>NW_023249673.1:0-1512 GCF_002007445.2 Ailuropoda melanoleuca | reverse complement strand
GGGGTTCTGTTGTCATCTTTTAACTAAAATATAAGAGCAGCATTGGTATAAATACATGTATAAATCATCACCGTATCACCAGTGATTTTTTTTTACTTGAATGCACTAGAGTAACCCAGCACCTAGGTCAATTTAATATTATAGTGTAAGCAATCAAGAAACATTTAAGAAACATTTATTGTGATCCCTGTCAACCATCACTTCATATGAAGATAATCACTATTTTGATTCTCACTACATAAATTACTTTTGATTATACAAATTTTATTATTGTATAATTCATATACCTATAATTCACCCATTAAAAGGATACAATTTANCCCTAAAATGCATTGTTATATTTATTCAGTTTCTAATTTTTTTCAGTTGGGAATGTAAATCCAGTCCCTATATTCATCTTGTGTAAAGGAAGAAGTTCACTTCTGTGGGGTTCTGTTGTCATCTTTTAACTAAAATATAAGAGCAGCATTGGTATAAATACATGTATAAATCATCACCGTATCACCAGTGATTTTTTTTTACTTGAATGCACTAGAGTAACCCAGCACCTAGGTCAATTTAATATTATAGTGTAAGCAATCAAGAAACATTTAAGAAACATTTATTGTGATCCCTGTCAACCATCACTTCATATGAAGATAATCACTATTTTGATTCTCACTACATAAATTACTTTTGATTATACAAATTTTATTATTGTATAATTCATATACCTATAATTCACCCATTAAAAGGATACAATTTAATGCATTTTAGTATACTCAGAGATATGCAGCCATCAGCAGAGTCAATTTTAGAACATTTTCATCAGCTCAAGAAGAAACTCCATACTCTTTAAAAGCTATCATCTCCCCAATTAATGGGGGAGAAGGGTTGATAGCCCTAAGCAAGCACTAATGTACTTTCTGTCTCTATAGATATGCCTATTCTGGACATGTCATATAAAAAGAATCATAGATTCTATAGACAGAATATAGATCATGTGATCTTTTGTGACTGGCATCTTTCACTTAGCATGATGTTTTAAATGTTCATCAATGTTGTACTGTATATCTATACTTTATTTCTTTTTATATGAATGAATAACATTTTATATTAATCACCTTTTATATGAGTAATAGGATGAATAATATTCAATTTATAGCTATACCACTCTTTGTTTAACATTTATTAATTGATGAACTTTTGGGTTGTTTCCACCCTTTGGATATTGTGAATAATGCTGTTATAAACATTTGTGTACACATTATTGTATGGGCATATGTTTTATTCCTATTAGGTATAACCTAAGGAGTGAAATTGCTGGGTTATGTGGTAATTGTGTGTTTAGTAATTTGAGGAACTGTCAGACATTTTTTGCAAAGTGTCTGTACCGTTTCACATTCCCACTAGCAGTGTATGAGGGTTCCTATTCTTTCAGATCCTTTCTAAACCTTGTTATTTTCTGTTTTTCTCTAACCATCATAGTAGGTGTAAAATGGTTTTGATCTCCATTTCCCTGAAGATGAAAGA
>NW_023249672.1:0-3148 GCF_002007445.2 Ailuropoda melanoleuca | reverse complement strand
TTGGATTCTATTAGCCAGGATCTTGTTGAGGATTTTGGCATCCATATTCATTAGGGATATCGGTCTGTAATGCTCCTTTTTGATGGGGTCTTTTCCTGGTTTGGGAATCAAGGTAATATTGGCCTCATAGAATGAGTTTGGTAGCTTTCCTTCTGTTTCTATTTTTTGAAATAGCTTTAGGAGAATAGGTATTATTTCTTCTTTGAATGTTTGGTAGAATTCCCCAGGAATACTGTCCGGGCCTGGAGTTTTGTTATTTGGAAGGTTGTTTATCACTGACTCAATCTCTTCCTAATTAATTGGCCTGTTTAAGAAATCAATTTCTTCCTGTTTCAGTCTTGGTAGTTTATAGGTTTCCAGGAAGGCCTCCATCTCTTCCAGATTGCTTAGTTTTTTGGCATATAGCTGTTGATAAAAGTTTCTAATAATCCTTGCAATTTCAATGGTGCTGGTCGTGACCTCTCCCTTTTCAGTCATAATTTTAATAATCTCAGTCCTTTCTCTTTGTTTTTGGACAAGTTTTGCCAGTGGTCTATCAATTTTATTGATTCTTTCAAAGAACCAGCTTCTAGTCCTGTTGATCTGCTCTACTGTACTTTTGGTTTCTAATTCGTTGATTTCTGCTCTAATTTTGGTCAACTGCTTTCTCGTGAGTGGATTAGGCCTGTCCCTCTTTTGCTGTTCCAGCTTCTTGAGGTGAGAATATAAAAACTGCATTTTAGATTTTTCTATTCTTTTGAGTGAGGCTTGGATGGCTATGTATTTCCCCCTTAGGACTGCCTTTGCAGTATCCCATAGGTTTTGGACCGTTGTGTATTCATTCTCGTTGGTCTCCATAAATTGTTTAATTTGTTTTTTGATTTCCTGGTTTATCGAGTCATTCTTGAGCAGGATGGTTCTTAGCCTCCAAGTGTTTGAGTTTCTTCCAGGTTTTTCCTTGTGGTTGAGTTCCAATTTCAGAGCGTTGTGGTNTTGTGGTCTGAGAATATGCAGGGAATAATTTCAGTCTTTTGGTATCGGTTAAGACCTGTTTTGTGTCCCAGAACATGGTCTGTTCTTGACAATGTTCCACAGGCATTAGAATTGAATGAGTATTCTTTGGTTCTGGGGTGTAGTGTTCTATATATATCTATGAGGTTCAACTTGTCGAGTATGGCATTCAAAGCCCTTGTTTCTTTGTCAAATTTCTGCATGGGTGCTCCATTTCTGATAGTGGAGTGTTGAGGTCCCCTACTATTAATATTTCNGGTCCCCTACTATTACTGTGTTCTTATCTATATGTCTCTTTATTTTGGTTAAGAGTTGGCTTGTGTATCTTGCTGCTCCCCTGTTGGGGGCATATATATTAATAATTGTCATATCCACTTGTTGGATACATCCTTTAAGAATAATATAGTGCCCTTCTGTGTCTCTAACTATAGTCTTTAGTTAAAATCCAATCTATCTGATATGAGAATGTGCTACTCCAGCTTTCTTTTGAGGTCCATTTGCGTGGAAGATGGTACTCCATCCCCTTACTCTAAGTCTGAATGCATCTTTGGGTTCAAAATGAGTCTCTTGTAGACAGCAAATGGATGGGTCATGTCTTTTTATCCAATCTGCAACCCTGTGGCGTTTTATGGGAGCATTCAAGCCATTCACATTGAGACTGAATACTGAGAGATATGCTTTTAATGATGCCACTTCTCTTTAAAGTCTTTGTATCGGTTGTGACTTGCTGCTCTGTATCACTCTTGGGGCCTTTTTACCTTTATAGAACCCCCCTTAATATCTCCTGTAGGGCTGGTTTTGTGGTTATGGAATTGGTCAATGACTGGTGATTTTGGAACGTCTTTATTTCTCCATCAATTCTGAATGACAGCCTTGCTGGATAAAGGATCCTTGGCTGCATGTTTTTCTCTGAAAGAGCTTTAAAAATCACCCCCCGCCCAACCCTTTCTCTCATTCCAGGTCTAGACAGGTCTGACGTAATCCTGATACCTTTGCCTTGGTACGTGAGAAATTTCTTTGCCCTGGCCACTTTCAATACTGTATCCTTGGATCTAATATTTGAGAATTGCACTATGACCTGACGTGGCATAGGTTTGTCGTGGTTGAGCTTGGGAGGAGTCCCCTCTTCCTCTCGGACATGAATGTTTGTTTCCCTCACTAGATTAGGGGTGTTTTCAGCTACAATTTGTTCAATTATCTCTTCTAGACCCCTGTTTTTCTCCACCCCCTCGGGGAGGTCAATGATTCTGACATTGGATTGTTTCATTGAGGCAGTAATCTCCCGTAACCTACATTTGTGGGCGTGGCTTTTTTTAAGTCCATCTTCTATTTTCGTTTTTTCTTCTACTAACCCATCCTCCAATTCGCTAACGCGTTCCTCTGCCTCGGTGACCCTGGCCGTCAGAGCCTCTAGTTTTGACTGTATNAGTTTTGACTGCATTTGGCTCATAGAATTTTTAATTTCTGCCAGATTCGCTCTCATTTCCGCCCTTAGAGATTCTATATTCTCATTAACATTTTCTTTAATACTTTTTTCAAGTCTACACATAATCTTGACCATTGTTACTCTGAATTCCATTTCTGATAATTTGGTTACATTCATATCCATTAGTTCTGTGGCAGAGGCCACAGACTCATTGTCTTTTCTTTCCTGGGGGGGACTTCTCCTTCTCGTCATTATGATGAGGAGAGGTTGCAGGGCTGACCAGATCCCAAGTGTTGACTGGGACCCAGGCCGTGCGCCCTTGTTTTATAGAGATCTTAGGGATGTGGGCTTCTTCCTTAAAGAGTTTATTTATTTATTNCGAGAGAGGGAACACAAGCAGGGGAGTGGGAGAGGAAGAAGCAGGCTCCCAGCTGAGGAGCCCGATGAGGGACTCCTTTCCGGAATGCCAGGATCACGCCCAGAGCCGAAGACAGGCACTTAATGACTGCACCACCCAGGTTCCCCGGGATGTGGGCTTCTTGATTTTTCAGCCTGCCTTCTGGGGGAGGGGTCTGCCATGCCGATACTCAGGAAACCCTGTTTGGGTAGAGTCTCCATGTCCCCTGCGAGGGGTGATGGGGATGGGCACTCTGTGAGCCCCTATTTTCAGGCTTTTGTTCTCTGGCGGCTTTCCCTGGTGGTTTGCTGTGTCTCTTCTGAGAGTCAGAGCAG
>NW_023249671.1:0-939 GCF_002007445.2 Ailuropoda melanoleuca | reverse complement strand
GCTGGACATGTGAAGTCACCAATATGTATCTGGAATTCATGCAGGGGAGCACAGTAGGGTGGAATCAGCCATGTAACGACCACCCACAGGATCTCTGGGCTGTGAAGCAACACAAATTTATTTCGCTTTCCCGTCTGGGGTCAGCGTGGGGTCGGCTGGTGCAGGCGGCCCGGCTGGGGGGTGCGGGGGTCTCCGCAGCTCACTCTGGCGCTGGAGTCTTGGCAGGAGGTGACGGGTTCGGACCTGCTCCGCGGCCACGGCCCCCCTCCCACCGAGGGTGGCCACGCCCTGGTTGTCTCACCGCCACGCCGAGGCCACCACGGGTAAGGCCACCGCGGGCTGGGAAGGAGGCTCAGCACAGGACTGGCATTTTTGCTTCCGCTGCCGAGTGAAGCATGTCGCAGTGCCAAACGCAAAGTCCAGAAGGGGCTGCGAGATGCACGCGGCTTCCTTAGTNGGGGCTGCGAGATGCACGCGGCTTCCTTAGCGGGAGAACCCGCCCATTCCCGGCCACGGGCACAGGCACAGGGAGACACGGCGAGCTCAGGCCCTGAACACCGCCTGCAGCCGCGTCACGCTCGGCCCCCGAGTCAGACCAGGTGTTCTCACCCCGTCCTCCACCCCAGAGCCTCACGTCCCATCAAGTGGGGGCAATAGGATCAAATCCAGGGTCTTGTGACCTGCTGAGGCCCCTCTAGACCACGGCAGGAGGCCTAAGTGGATTCCTGTGTGCTCGGCCTCCGTGGNGCCTCCGTGGGGGAGCAACAGCGAGGCCACAGTGAGCACGGGTGTCAGAGTGGCCCAGAGTGGCAGCTCGGGGGACAGGGACCTCGTTCCTCCAGGGGAGTTCTCTGAAAATTGCCACGTGATTGGCTCCAGTCCATTGCTCTCTGGCTCTGCGCCCTGAGACCCCCTCATGTTCTCTGAAGTGGCTTCCAC
>NW_023249670.1:0-4679 GCF_002007445.2 Ailuropoda melanoleuca | reverse complement strand
TACTTTCTCTTCTTGCACATTTACTTTTCTCATATCTGAAAAAAGTATGTAGTCAGCAGATTAAAAAACCATGGAAATTGGAAGAAAAATGATGATGCTTCTATTCTGATTTCTTTATAAGGGCTTTCTGTTCTAAGTAGAGTTATTTCATGTGCATCCTTGCCTATCACGTGCAGAAACAAGGCACACATATAGGCTCGCATATACACCCCACCCCACATACACAGAGTAGTTAATATAAAGGTTGTGAAATCACTGGAAGAACATGTCTTATAGCCCCCCTTCCCTATTAATATAATGGAAAAACATTGCCTTAATACTGAAGTACGTTTTTTTAACTCTTTTTCAAGTATTCATGTATCTGGTTTTTAGGTCTTCTTTTCTCACTTCCTTGTATCTCTGACAAATAATATATTTTTCAAAGCATATGTATAAAGAACATGGATCTTATGGTTGGTCAGTGATTCACATCAGGAGATTTTCAAGTTTTCGTTCTGAGACTTCTTCTTACTTTCATTGGTTATACTTACATTCTCTCCCTCTAGTCTATTGATTCCCAAATATGTAGAACTATGGCTTAGAAGATGTCTTTGCAAGCAGTTGAAAAGTCTCAGCTCCAAGGCCAACTTTCACTCACGCTTAGCTCATTTGAGCCTACATTATATTTTGCTGACAAAAAGATAAAACAAATATATGTCTTTCTTGCCAGAAGAAGCTATGGCTAGTCCTTTAATTTCTGTCTTTTGTATGGGAGAAGGAAAATAAATTTATGAGATAGCTTTATATTTCAAACCATACACTTCTTCATAAAAATACTAGATGATTTCTATCTCCAGCCCAAATTCACTTTCTCCTTCTCTGAAAAAGATTTTTGTAGTAATAATCAAATTTAAATTATTGAACATGATTAGTATTTTCTTAAGTTTAGATGAGGACAAATTTAAAATATCTGTTGACCGCCGAAAGTTCTTCATCTAAGGGTGACAATTCANAAGTACTTCATCTAAGGGTGACAATTCCCTCAAATCTTCACTAATATTCTCTCAACCATAATTCTGTGGTAATATTCACTGCTGACTAGGGAATTGCTAAGTCTTCTGTAAGATTACTTTTAGTCTTGGAAATCTGTTCACATGTATTGCAGAGGTCTTTGCATTTTCTTCTCACTGAGACCTTGACTGCTTAGAGCTCCACAGCACAAAGTTCAGCCTCTAGAGATAGTCTGAATTCTTGCTTTTAATTGTGATGAATTCATTAAATCTTTAATTTATTTTACAGGGCGTTATCTTCAACTTTGAAAACTGGTCTTCCTGCCGGCACATACTGTGATGTCATTTCTGGAGATAAAATTGACGGCAATTGTACGGGAACCAAAATCTATGTTTCTGGGGATGGAAATGCTCATTTTTCCATTAGTAACTCTGCTGAAGATCCATTTATTGCAATTCATGCTGAATCTAAATTGTAAAGTTTGAAATAAATAAATACGCATACTCAGAGAAATAGCCAAGTGTATTTCTTTCCATGTGTGTGTGTTTGTGTCCTTGTAATCCATTAATTTTTGGTAAAAGCTAGAAGCAATCAACTTGAAAAACTCAGAAAAGCTTAAAAATCACATGTAATTATATAATTATGAGATTGCTACCATTAACATCATGTTATATTTTAGGAGGCTCATGATGTCTTGTCATGTGTCAATGGAATTTCTAAGAATTCAGAGAGACATCTTAACAAATATGCTCAGTGCCATTAATACCAAATGTCCCAGCATGTATTTGTGTATTTCTTTCATGTAGTGTTTCTAATATTTAGGGAGAGCTGATTTAATGATTCCCATACAAAGTTACAGCATTTGAGAGACTTCAGCTTTATGAAAGCCTGTCTACAGTTAATAAGCTAAAAAATAATATAAATTTAAATTATGCAAGGTATATGTCTTAATTATATGAAACTCATAGGAATCTTCTACTTTCTTCCTATATTTTTCTCTTCTCTTTGTAATGTCTTTAACTTGATGTAGATGTATGGGTTTTTTGTTCCATTTCTTAACCCCCCATATGGATGGGTATTGTAATTACTTAGGACTTTCATTACGCCATGTGTTCTGGATTTTCTTCCTTATCCTCTAGCTGTTTGTTTTCCTTCACCTTGACTTTAATTGTCGAATTTGGTAAGGATCTTATCTGGGCCTTATAAAACTCTCAGTTGTTTTTCTTATGCTTGAGTGATAAAATAAAAGCCGTAATTTGGAAACACTCTCTTCTTATTTTCTTCTTTCCTCCAGTCCTAATGAAGAAAGTGTATTTCATTTTGCTAAAGGCCATCTTCCTCATGTGTTAATATCACCCGATTTTTATATTGTGGGGGACTTTATTTCTTAGATTACCCTTTCTTGGCATGTCTGGGTGGCTCAAATCTGTTCAGCGTCAGACTTGATTTTAGCCCAGGTCATGATCTCAGGTTTGTGCGATCAAGCCCGGCATGGGGCTCTGCACTGGGCATGGAGTCTGCTTAAAATTCTCTCTCTCTCCCTCTTCCTCTGCCCCTCCCCCCACATCTCTCTCTCTCTCTTAAAAAAAGAAAAGATTATCCTTTCTCTTCTAATTTCATAATCTTTCCCTTTCTGCTAGATTAGTCCCCTTAGATTACATGTATTAATCTTGCACCTAAAAAATCCATGACTCTCAGATTTTTTCTAGGTACAGCCCACTTCTTTGCTTCCTTTCCTAGTCAAACTTCTGTTTTTGGCACGTATTCTCTACATCTTCAACATTAGTCATTTCCATCTCCTCATCATCCAGTTTCTAATCATGACTTCGCTGAATCTGCTCTTGTCAACATCACCAAAAACAGTAATGTTTACTAATCCAATGTACTTCTCTATCCTCATTTTACTTTATTTTGCAACAGTTTTCAACATGGTGAGCCACCCTCTCCTCCTCTCATCCTTCAGCCTCTGTCTACTCTCCAGTTTTCCTTTTCTCTCACTGGTTGCTCTTTTTCAGATTCTTTTACTGGCTTATCTTCTGTTCGACCTAAAGACTCATTTGGATCTAATTCTATCTTTTTTTTAATCCTCTCCTTTCTAAGTGTTTGCAATCTTTTCCGTGGATTTAAAACACAGACTTTTACATGAAGACCTATATCTCCAATGCAGATCTTTTCTTGGACTTTAGCCTCACATTTCCAACAGATGTTGGACTCCACTTCAAGATTTCACAGATGTCTTATACTTAACATATTCAGAATGCAACCATCATTTTTTTTTCCTTCAGCCAGCCTTTTGCTTACTCCCTGGTGCCCTGTCTCACCACTTACTTAGAAACCTAGGGTATCACCTTGACTTTTCCCCTTCTCTCAACAATGCCCAATCCCCTCACATAAACCTTAGCATGACCTATTAATTGTATCCTCAAATTATCTCTTGGTTCCTTGCACTTATTTTGTATCATCTGCCTCTTCATCCAGGTCACCATCATATCTCAGTTGTATTCCAAAACAAGTGATCTGTTTCTACTGCTTTACTCCCTCAGTCTATTTTACTAAAAATCACAAAAGAACAGTCATAAAATTTAAAGCAAATTATAGCTGTCATACTTAAAATTCTCAAATTTTTATTGCATTTAGGATAAAATCCCAACTACTCATGATAACCCACAAAACCACACACTGTCTTGCATTAAAGTAGCTCTCCACACTCAGCTTTGCTCTTTCTCTTGGCAATCTCATACCCTCAGCCATGCCGGCCTTTCTCTGTTTTCTTGTATATGACATGCTATTTTTCACCTTGGGGACTTTTTTGCACATTTGTCCTTACACTCTTTGGAATCCCCAATTATGGCTGGCTCCTATTCTTTATAAATGTTCCTTAACTCAGTGACTGGCATCATCATTCATTCAGTTATGTAAGTAACAAATCTGGGTCTCATCTCTGAAATACCCTTCTATTATATCTCCTAGATCTAAGCACAGTTTTATTTGACCTTTCAAATATTTGCTATTTTCTCTCGCAACTGCCACTACCTCTTCATCCGTTTATTAAACAACTAAAATCTCTTATTTTACCTCCATTATTATGAGAGAAAGACCACAGGTGCACAATTTAAAGCCAGACTTTATTGTTTATAACAAAGGCATTGCAGGATGGAAACAGGGAGAGTAACCACAAGCTAGGGGCTGGGATTCTCTTACCAGTTTGGTAACATATCAGAATTACATGCTTTCTTTTATATAAGATTTTAACTAGAGAACCCTTTTAAGAATTTCCTGGTGGGGGGCACCGGGGTGGCTCAGTGGGTTAAGTGTCTGCCGTTAGCTCAGGTCATGATCCCAGGGTCCTGGGTTTGAGCCCTGCATGTGGCCAGGAGGGAGTCTGCTTCTTCAACACCCTCTACCCCTCCACCACCTGCTCTCTCTCTAATAAGTAAATAAAATCGTAAAAAAAAAAAAAAGAATTTCCTGTTGGTTAACAGGGGAGTAGAGTGTCCATGATACTCAGGTAATGATGGGGTACTCAGGCAAATAGTTGGGAGCAATGACATCTACACTCTCAGCAAGGGAGCAGAAGATGAACATTAGGGGGGTAAGCTAGGTAAATTCAAAAGGGTTTTTTTTTTCTTTTAATAATTGTTATTTTGTTATATTAGTCACCATACAGTACATCCCCAGTTCTTGAGGCC
>NW_023249669.1:0-558 GCF_002007445.2 Ailuropoda melanoleuca | reverse complement strand
TCATAAATATATAAACTCTCTTTAACATAAAGTGAAAAAACTACATTTATTTTTCTATACTTTAATATGTTCTTAACATATTTTGTCTTAAATTCCTTCTGTATCAGTATCAGTTTCATTTTTAAATAGTTGCAGTTTTTCCATAATATCAGTACACTAAAATTTATTTAAGCACTCATTTAGATACGGAAAATAGGCTATTTTCAGCTTTTCAGAAAATGCTGTAGTAATCATGCAAATACATGCAAAGATTTATTTTTTATATTTTTTGGTAAGTTGTTTTAATAATCTATATACATTTCTCTGAAATAAGTTTTGGGGGTTTTTTTTTTGAAATTTTGCTTTATTATTGAAGAATTTCTTCAACTTTAGGAAATAAATGTCTAGTATTTCTCTTAGAATATTCTCCCCCAATTCATTTTTAGACACCCCTAGGTAGGAGAGGCTTAGATTATTTCCCACAGACTGACAAGCAAGTAGGGAGAATTCTTGTGTTTTTCTCCCAGGAATACTATTTCCTGGGAATATGACTTTAAGATAAATGAGGAATGTTAATAT
>NW_023249668.1:418-787 GCF_002007445.2 Ailuropoda melanoleuca | reverse complement strand
CCGTCGTGACTTCAAGGGCTTTCCTCTCACACTTTGTTTTTTGGTTCTAAGGGCTGGATCCTCCCCAGGCCCCTACACCCAATGTGGAATGGGGATCCCCAGTTAAAAGGTTCTGTTAGCTGGAGGTGTTTTCCTGGACGCTCTACATTATTACCAATGAGAAGGGCAATGAGTTCTCGAAAATCCTGAACCTTTTCATTCATGCTCCCTTACTCATGAGAGATGATGATCGTTGTTATTTCCCTGGACTGTGTGGTGTCTCAGAGACCACTATAGGGCACTCTGGTCAGGTTTCCGCGACCAATTTCCCTCATGTTTCCCTATTCACGAAGGGTGATGATAGTGCTAAGACGGTCCCTGTACGGTGTT
>NW_023249668.1:0-353 GCF_002007445.2 Ailuropoda melanoleuca | reverse complement strand
AGCAGTTTTGACAGGATTTCCCCAGGGAGCAAGCATTTCGTTGGAAGCGGGTTTTGGCCGAATTGTCTTTCTCAGTGCTGTGTTCGTCGTGTTTCACTCACGGTACCAAAGCCCCTTGATTCCTGTTCCGCCTTCAATAAGGCCGTCGTGACTTCAAGGGCTGTCCACTCACACTTTGTTTCTTGGTTCTAAGGGCTGGATCCTCCCCAGGCCCCTACACCCAATGTGGAATGGGGGTCCCCAGTGACAAGGCTGCAGTTCGCTGGAGGTGTTTTCCTGGACCTCTGCATTATTACCAATGAGAAGGGCGCTGGGTGCTCGAAAATCCTGAACCTTTTCATTCATGCTCCCTT
>NW_023249667.1:738-1139 GCF_002007445.2 Ailuropoda melanoleuca | reverse complement strand
AGTCAGAGAGGAAGAAGCAGGCTCCCAGCAGAAGAGCCCGATGTGGGACTCGATCCCGAACACCGGGATCATGCCCCGAGCCGAAGGCAGACGCCCAACGACTGCGCCACCCAGGCGCCCCTGTCCCATAATCTTTTAAAAAAATCAAATGGCAATTATCGTCACTTTCTTGGTTTGTGGTTATGGAAAACATAAATAGTAATTTATGGAAAACATAAATAGTAATTTATTTTCATTGGTGAATTATCATCTTGAAAGTTGATTCTGATAAACATAAAGTCAAATGGGAGCTTAGAATAAAAATTTCCGGGGTGCCTGGGTGGCACAGCGGTTGAGCGTCTGCCTTCGGCTCAGGGCGTGATCCCGGCGTTATGGGATCGAGCCCCACATCAGGCTCCTCT
>NW_023249667.1:0-682 GCF_002007445.2 Ailuropoda melanoleuca | reverse complement strand
CTCCCACTCCCCCTGCTTGTGTTCCCTCTCTCGCTGGCTCTCTGTCTCTGTCGAATAAATAAATAAAATCTTAAAAAAAAAAAAAAAAAGAATAAAAATTTCTTAGTAATAATGTAAATTGGAATTTCATTGACTCATATTCCCAGGAAGCATTCCTCAAATTCTGGAGATTACAAAATGCTCTCAACAGAGTATTTTTTTAATGATTTTTTATTATATTATGTTAGTCACCATACAGTACATCCCTGGTTTCCGATGTAAAGCTCGATGATTCATTAGTTGCATATAACACCCAGTGCACCATGCAATACGTGCCCTCCTTACTACCCATCACTGGTCTATCCCATTCCCCCAACCTCCTCCCCTCTGAAGTCTTCAGTTTGCTTCTCATAGTCCATAGTCTGTCATGTTTCATTCCCCCTTCTGATTACCCCCCCTTTCTTTATCCCTTTCTTCCCCTACCGATCATCCTAGTNCTAGTTCTTATGTTCCATAGATGAGAGAAATCATATGATAATTGTCTTTCTCTGCTTGACTTATTTCACTTAGCATTATCTCCTCCAGTGC
Organism: Ailuropoda melanoleuca; assembly: GCF_002007445.2. Lineage (NCBI taxonomy): Eukaryota > Metazoa > Chordata > Mammalia > Carnivora > Ursidae > Ailuropoda > Ailuropoda melanoleuca. Next base: position 115 of record NW_023249667.1, on the reverse strand, counting down.
CGTGCATGTTGCAGCAAATGTTGAGAATTCGTTTTTTCTGATACCTGAGTAATATTCCATTGTATATATGGACCACAACTTCCTAATCCAGTCATCTGTTGAAGGGCATCTCGGC
>NW_023249666.1:0-796 GCF_002007445.2 Ailuropoda melanoleuca | reverse complement strand
TATATTAGCTGAAAACTGGAAACAACTCAAACATCAATAAATAGTTGAATGAATAAATCAACCATAGGTATGATCACATAGTGAATGACCTACAACTACACAGATGAAACTCACAAACAACGNAAACTCACAAACAACACAGATGAAACTCACAAACAAAATGTTGAATGAAAGAAGACAGACATAAAGAATACATAGCTTATGTATTTTTCATATAATTTCATTCGATTATACTTACTTTTCATTCCATGTGCATTTCCATGAATAGAAATTCCATTAATTTTTCTGTATATATAACTTTGCATAATTCCGTTTATCTCAAGTTCAAAAATTAGCAAAACTAGCCCGTGCTCTAGAGGTCTAGACAGTAGATACTCCTGGGGAATAGTGAGGGAAAGTGGGTTCAGCAGGCTCTTCAGGGGAGCTGGTAACATTCTGTTATGTGTTGTAGGCATGGCTACAGGAATATGTTCAGTCTGTAAGTATTTAAGAAGTGGTATACTTATGCTGTGTGATTTTCTACACATATGTTATTCTTTAATAAAAATGTGCACAAACAGAAACAATCCAAGTCTTTCAAGATCGAGTCCTAGGATTGGGCCACATGCTTACAAGTGAGTTGTTCTGGCTTTTTCCTTGAGTAGGTGCGACTCATAAGGGAAAATACCCCCACTAAGGAAGAACATTCTAATGATGCTCGCTGGCCAATAAGGCATAAAAAATAGCCACAAGAGCACGTGGAGGGAGAGGAGAGAATAGCTTCCATTCATGAGCGCCACACCCCATGCTGAGTACC
>NW_023249665.1:482-808 GCF_002007445.2 Ailuropoda melanoleuca | reverse complement strand
GAACATGGAGCCTAAATTATTTATTTAGCTATGGAAGACAAGGTCCTGAAACCATGATTTAGAAAAAGACAGTAAGAAACAATTAACTCCTCTGCTTGAGAAATGAATAGATTTCTTAGTCATGAAGAGAAAGAAGAGAGAGAGATAATCAATTGAACTTATGGAAGTCTGGGCAAGGAGTTAAGATGGGGAGGAGTAGCGGACCCCTTTTTCAGCTGGTCCCCTGAGTCGAGCTGGATAGGTACCAGACCAGCCTGAACATCCACGGAATCAGCCTGAGACACAGGAAGATACATCTGGATCTCTACAAATGAACATCTCCAGTA
>NW_023249665.1:0-359 GCF_002007445.2 Ailuropoda melanoleuca | reverse complement strand
GAGCGGACCGTGGACCTGCACCCTCGAGACAGCAGACTGAGACCGTGAGCCAGGAGCGCGCGCCACCAGGCATCTCACGGAACTCCGGAATCCTGGTGTGCTCACTGGATCCAGACTGAGACCGGAAGCTCCAGGAGCATGCGGGGGCAGCTGGCGGCTGGCGGTGTTAGAAACACAAAGGACAGAGATGCGCCAGCCCTGGAAGTGAGGGCTGGGATGCCGGGTGTGGGGCGCACATCCCTGAACACAGCAGAGTTGAGCAGCACCAACAGTAATGGAGTTAAAGTAGCCAGAACATCAGTGGAGAACGGGCCACAATCCCTCTGTTCTGTGACGGAGGCTGAGATTCGGCCGCTGCT
>NW_023249664.1:0-1796 GCF_002007445.2 Ailuropoda melanoleuca | reverse complement strand
ACTGGTACAGTATTATACTCCTTCTTATTCATGGATGCGTGTTAAATTGCTAACATCTATTGAGAACAATCAGGTTTTCACTTGCATGATCTTGTTTCCTTTCCATACAACCCAGCAAAGTGGGTACTATTATCACCATTTTGTAGATTGTGGAAAACATGGCTCATTGATGAAGCTGAAATCACATGAAGGGTGGGAGAGTTATGACTCAGACTAGATATTCTCTGCACCACAGCCATTTCTATTTCTGTTGCACCACATTGGTATGAGACAGACTTTTTTTTCCTCCTTAGGTTTCCAGTCACTTCCATACAATGCATAAAGCCTAGTACATTTGAATTTCAAATTATTTATGAAATTAATGCATGCCAAAATTGAAAATAAACATAAAAGGCGAGACAATTACCCATCTGTATTTGTTTTTATGTATAAAATAGTTACCATATACTCCACTATTAATATGTCTATATTACCTTTATATATAAATATATATATTTACACACACATATATATAAAATTAACATTTTTAGGTGTCATTAATATTCCTCCATAACACTTTTAGTTTTCTAAGTAGAATTTAACAGTATGCTATAATTTATTTAATAAATTCCTGTTATTGGGGATCAGATACATTTCCAACATTTTGCTATCATAAATAACGTAGTGATAGATGCTCTTCATTTATAATTTAGAATATATCCATAATTGCTTTCCCAAGAAATGATTAAGATTATAATTATTGGTATGCACCTCCGAATTATACTGCAGAGATATTTTAACTATTAATATAAATATACTCTAATATTTACTGTCAGTTTACTACTGGAATAAATATTTTTGTTTTAATGTTAATTTTTATCTGTTTTTTAATGTTAATTTTTATCTGTTTTTATCACTAATATCACTAAAGAGTTTTACATTGTTCCTTATTATCATAGCCCATATACAGTTTTTTTCCCCACAGTTACAGTTTTTATTTTTTATTGGTTTTCTTTCTTTTTTTGTTTCAGTTTTTTATTTAAATTCCAGTTAGTTAACATGCCATGTAAAATTAGTTTCAGAAGTAGAATTTAGTGATGCATCACTTACATATAACACCCAGTGCTCATCACAAGTGCTTTCCTTAATACCCTTTACCCATTTACCCCGTCACCCGCCCACTCCCCTCCATCAACCCTCAGTTTGTTCTTTATAGTTATGGTTTGCCTCTCTCTTTCCCCCCCCGTGTTTCTGTTTCATTTCTTAAATTCCACAGATGAGTGAAATCATATGGTATTTGTCTTTCTCTGACTGATTTCACTTAGCATAATACATTCTAGCTCTATCCACATCATTGCAAATGGCAAGATTTCATTCTTTTTTATGGCTGAGTAATATTTCATTGCATATATATACCACATCTTCATCTTTTCATCAGTCTGTGTACATTGGGCTCTTTCCATAATTTGGTTATTGTTGATAATGCTGCTATAAACATCAGGGTGCATGTCCCTTTGAATCAGTACTTTTGTATCTTTGAGTAAATACCTAGTAGTGTAATTGCTGGGTCATATGGTAGTTTTATTTTCAACTCTTTGAGGAACCTCCATATCTTCTTCCAGAGCGCCTGCACCAGTCTGCGTTTCCATCAACAGTGTAAGAGGCTTCCCCTTTTTCCACATCCTTGCCAGCATCTGTTGTTTCCTGTGTTGTTAATTTTAGCCATTCTGACAGGTGTGAGGTGATATCTCATTGTAGTTTCGATTTGTATTTCCCTGATGATGGGTGATGTTGGGCATCTTTTCAGGTGTCCGTTA
>NW_023249663.1:1000-1105 GCF_002007445.2 Ailuropoda melanoleuca | reverse complement strand
GGGAAAATGGTCGCGGAAGCCTGACGAGAGTGCCCCATAGTGGTCTCTGAGACCCCACACAGTGCAGGGAACTATCAAGGATCATCATCTCTCGTGAGTAAGGGA
>NW_023249663.1:0-640 GCF_002007445.2 Ailuropoda melanoleuca | reverse complement strand
AAAACTGCTGGTGGCAATGGAACGAAAATGCCTAAACCATTTCTGTCAGAAACAACACCGTACAGGGACCGTCTTAGCACTATCATCACCCTTCGTGAATAGGGAAACATGAGGGAAAGTTGTGGCGGAAGCCTGACGAGATTGCCCCATAGTGGTCTCTGAGACCCCACACATTCCAGGGAAATATCAACGGTCATCATCTCTTGTGAGTAAGGGAGCATGAATGAAAAGGGTCAGGATTTTCGAGGACTCAGCGCCCTTCTCATTGGTAATAAAGCAGAGCGTCCAGGGAAACACCTCCAGCGAACAGCAGCCTTTTCACTGGGGACCCCGATTCCACATTGGGTGTAGGGGCCTGNGGGAAGGATCCAGCACTTAGAACCAAGAAACAAAGTGTGAGGATAAAGCCCTTGAGATGACATTGGCCTTATGGAAGGTGGAACAAGATCAAGGTGCTTTGGTGCTGTGAGTGAAACCTGACGGCCACGACGAACACAGCACTTTTGAGAAAGACAATTCGGCCAAAACTCGCTTCCAACGAAATGCTTGCTCCCTGGGGAAATCCTGGTAAAACTGCTGGCGGCAATGGAACGAAAAGGCCCAATACACGTCCGTCAGAAACAACACCGTACAGGGACCG
>NW_023249662.1:1403-1672 GCF_002007445.2 Ailuropoda melanoleuca | reverse complement strand
GACAGCCTCCAAATCTTCACAGCAGGGATCCCACAGAAACCACCTAAATGGCTCGGCTCCTGTGGGGACCACCGGCTCCTGGGCCTGGTACAGCTGGATACTCCAGGGGAGACATCAGACTCCTTTCCAGTCACGCAGCTGAACCATGAGCTTCCTCAGAGCGAGGATGCGGTAACAAGCCTCGCAGCATAACCCAAGGATCACGGAATCTGGTGTCAGATCAGACCTGAGCTCTCGTCACAAAGCTGCCTCAGGAGGAAATGCATTTT
>NW_023249662.1:0-1119 GCF_002007445.2 Ailuropoda melanoleuca | reverse complement strand
CTCCTCTGCCATAAGCCTGCTTCTTCCTCTGCCTCTCCCCCTGCTTGTGTTCCCTCTCTCGCTGGCTGTCTCTATCTCTGTCGAATAAATAAATAAAAAATCTTTAAAAAATAAAAAATAAAAAATAAATAAAGGGATAATGAGGGGCGCCTGGGTGGCTCAGTCAGTTGAGCATCTGGCCTTGGCTCTGGGATCGAGCCCCACATTGGGCTCCCTGCTCAGTGGGGAGTCTGCCTCTCCCTCTGCCCCTCCCCACCTCGTGCTCACTCTCACTTTCTATCACAAATAAATCTTTTTTTAAAAAATAAATAAAGGGATAATAAATATTTTAGGCTTAGGCTAAGCTCTGTAGTGACTATCAGCTCTGCCAGTGTAGCACAAAAGCAGCCATAAACATTGAGTGAACAAACGGGCATTGCTGGGTTCCAATAAAACTTTATTTACAAAAACAGACAGCAGGCCACAGATTCTCTTGTATTTCTTCCAGTCTTTTCTGTTTCTATTTTAATGCTGGCCACTAAAGTAAACTTTCACTAACGCGAATATGACCAGCACTTTGAAAAAGCCATTTGATCTTTACAACAACCCTGTGTGGTAAGAAACCCCATTTTACAGATAGGCAACTGAGGCACACAGAAGTTAAGTAACTTGTACAAGGTCATCTAGATGGTAAGAGGTGGAACTGGCCTTGGTCATAAGCAGTCTGGCTGAGAGCCCACTCTCTTAACCTCTACTCCAAAGCACTCAAAAATCAGCTATTAATATTATTACTCAACCAGCTGCAAAAGAACCCAAAGGCCCACAGTCACCTAAGGTTTCAGGATAAGATTAGGACGTCCCTTCCTTTTGTTCAAAGGGTTGTTGTGATGTTGAATAAGTAGTGTGTGGATCTCACTTCTCTGAATAAAACATGCATTGGAACCATCTACAGCCAAAGCACTACATGCTTAAAAACAGAAAACAGGGTAAGCTCAGAGAAGGGATTTCGGCAGTGGACAGGTAGAGTTATTCATCTAAACAACTGTTTGGTAAAAACTTGGACTCCTTTTGAAATGAAAATGTGGCCTCCTACTCGATAGGGATTGGGAAGTAGACCTCCAAGAATATGGCTTAATATGG
>NW_023249661.1:386-1539 GCF_002007445.2 Ailuropoda melanoleuca | reverse complement strand
TTATAGATGTGCAATTATATTGTATGTAATTTTATTTGTATAACTTTTTTGGTCTGTATAAATCTTTGAAATTTCAACCATGTTGCTGCCTGTTGCATGTATTTTATTTAAAGTTTTTATTTATTTATTTATTTGAAAGAGAGACAACCAGAGAGGGAGGGAACTTATGCAGGGGGAGTGGAAGTGGGAGTGCAGGAAGCAGGCTACAAGCAGAAGTGGGAGACCAATGCGGGGCTCAATCCCAGGTCTCTGGGATCATGCCCTGAGCCGAAGGCAGATGCTTAACCACTCAGTCACCCAGGTGCCCATTTTGCATGTATTTTAATGTTTGGCAGCTTTCCTAAGAGTGAACATGGCATAATTTTATTTTTTAAGTGGTTGGTGTGGATAGGGATTGTTTCCAGTTTCAGATATTAGAATAAAGTTGCTTGTCACCCTGCAGATGCAGATATGGAGCTCAGAGAATATCTTATTCATGTGTTTTCCACCACAACTAAGCTGAAGAGGATGAGGATGAACAACTTTGCATCAATGCAGGAGTTTCTCTGCCCTCTTGTGTTCATTAATTGTGTAGATGTGTTTGAAAACTCAACTTCAAACTTGAGAATATAATTAAAATACAATTAGAACTAGGAATTCCCGTGGGAAGCCAACTGGCCCTGGACTCTTGTTTTTGGGATGTCGATAATTGCTGCTTCAATATCCTTGCTGGATTTGGGTCTGTTCAGATTTTGTATTTCCCGCTTTTTCAGTTTTGGTAGTGTATAAATTTCCAGGATGTATCCATTTCTTCCAGACTGTCCTAATTTATTGGTAGATAGTTCCTCATATTATGGTCTTAAAATTGTATTTCCTTGGCATTGGTTGTTATCTGTACCCTTTCATTCATGATTTTATTAATCTGGGTCCTTTCTTTTTTCCTTTGGATAAGTCTGCTTAGGGGATTATAGAAGTTAATAGTTCTTTCAAAGAACCAGATTCCAGCTTTTTATTTTTTCTGTTTTACAGTTTTCCTGGTTTCCATTTCACTGGTTTCTGCTCTAATCATTATTATTTCTCTTCTCCTGCTTGGTTTAGGCTGTATTTGCTGTTCTTTCCCTAGCTCCTTTAGGTGAAAAGTTAGCTTGCATATTTGAGATTTTTCTACATTTTT
>NW_023249661.1:0-212 GCF_002007445.2 Ailuropoda melanoleuca | reverse complement strand
CCCTCCCCTCTGAAGCCCTCAGTTTGTTTCTCAGAGTCCAAAATCTCTCATGGTTCATTCCCCCTTCTGTTAACCCCCCTTCATTCTTCCCTTCCTGTGAATTTTTAAATTCTTTAATTTCCTCATTGACCATTCATTACATAGAAGTATGGTCTTTAACCTCTATGTGTTTGAGTTCCTTCCAAATTTTCTCTTGGGATTGAGTTCCAGTT
>NW_023249660.1:492-1059 GCF_002007445.2 Ailuropoda melanoleuca | reverse complement strand
TGAAAAGGCTGGTGTTCGCTGGATGTGTTTTCCTGGACGCTCTGCTTTATTACCAATGAGAAGGGCGCTGATTCCTCGAATATCCAGAACCTTTTCATTCATGCTNGAACCTTTTCATTCATGCTCCCTTACTCATGAGAGATGATGATCGTTGATATTTCGCTGCACTGTGTGGGGTCTCAGAGACCACTATGGGGCACTCTCGTCAGGCTTCCGCGACCACTTCACTCATGTTTCCCTATTCACGAAGGGTAATGATAGTGCCAAGACGGTCCCTGTACGGTGTTGATTCTGACGGACGTGTTTTGGGCCTTTTCATTCCATTTCCGCCAGCAGTTTTGACATTATTTCCCCAGGGAGCAAGCATTTCGTTGGAAGCAGGTTTTACCGAATTGTCTTTCTCAAAAGTACTGTGTGCGTCGTGTTTCACTCACGGTACCAAAGCACCTTGATTCCTGTTCCACCTTCCATATGGCCGTCGAGACTTCAAGGGCTTTCCCCTCACACTTTGTTTCTTGGTTCTAAGGGCTGAATCCTCCCCAGGCATCTACACCCAATGTGGAATCG
>NW_023249660.1:0-187 GCF_002007445.2 Ailuropoda melanoleuca | reverse complement strand
TGTTTTGGGCCTTTTCGTTCCATTGCCGCCAGCAGTTTTGACAGGATTTCCCCAGGGAGCAAGCATTTCTTTGGAAGTGGGTTTTGGCCGAAATGTCTTCTCAAATGTGCTGTGTGAGTCGTGTTTCACTCACGGTACCAAAGCACCTTGATTCCTGTTCCACCTTCCATAAGGCCGTCGTGACTTC
>NW_023249659.1:0-2380 GCF_002007445.2 Ailuropoda melanoleuca | reverse complement strand
TTGCCCATCCCCAACTCTCCCTCCTGAATCTACCCTCTATCCTCCAACCTGAGTGACTTTTTCAAGACATATATTGGGCCAGGTCATGCCTTTCCTTACAGCCTCCCTTNGTCATGCCTTTCCTTACAGCCTCCCTCGAGCTCAGAATCTAAAGAGCCTCCAACTCATCACACTGACACTTGAGTCCAGACTTCCTACGCTGGCCTTCAAAGCCCTTTGTGGTAGTGCGGTGGTGCTGGGCCTCTCCAGGCTCCCCTCAGACCACATTCCCTTGGGCAGTGGGCTCGAGGCCCCCTGCTGGACTTCCGTCCTCAGGACACACTGAGCTCCTTCCCACCTGGGGGCCTCTGCCCCTGGCTGCTTCTAACCGGCAAGCTCTCCCATAGCTCCAATCCTTCTGATGGGCTCCGGTGTTTGCTAGTCAAATTTCAACCTCAACTGCTTCTCCCTGAACAGGCTTCCCCAGCCACCCAAGCTAAAGTAGTCATTCCTTTGCTTTCTATAACATCATCCTATCTTTAATTCTCTACATAGCACTTGTCAAGTAATATTTGCTTATTTGCTTAGCCTGTCTCAATCTGCCTCTAAAATGTAGGCTGTTTCAGAAAGATTCTTATCATTGCTGTATCTAGAAAAATACCTGGTATGTAGTAAGTACTCAACAAATGTTTCTTTCTGTTTTAGACACAAATATGATGCAAAAACACACAAACTAAATGTACCCTTCTCCCAAATCTCAGAGTTTGAATTCTGCACCTCTAAGAAAAAACAGAAGGAAGGACATAATTGCCATTTAAAAATCACAACGTGAATGCTTCTCTGGAGGGATTTCTTGCTTTTATTGATACTTATTTTTTCACAAGTCTGCTATCTGGTAATGCACTATTTTATTTATTCTGTTCATTAATACCTAATACTCAAGAACATTTATATTATTAATAGAACTTAATCTAAGAGAACCAACTTACTTTTTTTTACATTTCAATATTGGGTACGAGACAGAGTCAATATAATTATGGTCAAAATTACTACATCAAAAACTTGCAGTAAATGCTTGGTGTTAATATATACACAATTTAGTTTTTGGCATAAAGGTCTTTGGTCGCAAGGAAGAACATTTGGTTAACTTCACTAATAGGAATATCTCTTAATGCTGGGATGGCCTCTTCTTGGTATTTCTTCTGCTGTTGATTTTTAGCAAAGTTATCTGTAAGAAAAGGACAAAAAGCTCTGTTTACCCAATTTCTCCTACCATTTCTGTGGTTTACGGGGATCTACTACGCAGTTTACTAGGCTAATATTTGCATAATGACAAATACCATGTTTAACATAATTAAAAGACTACTTACTTTAAAAGACTGCTTAAATTCTCTCTTTAGAAGAAATGTCCCAATTAGAATAAAAATCAGGAAAGTACTTTCTGCATCTCTAACTAGGGTAAGAAATTAATATTTCATTCAACTGTACAATGATGATTAAAGTCCCATCTGCACATGTCTCACAGGGACAGAATTATACCCAGGCTTAGGAAATATATTTAATCCAACACCCCCAAACTTTTAAATCATTTGGTACAATCATTCATGCAAACTTAACAATGTCCCCTCTTTGGACAAATTGTCTATTTGCTGTAATTTTAGGCAAGAAGACAGTGAATACAGTAGCTTATCAGAAAGAAAATATAAGAATACTAGAACTGGTTTTCAAAATACATTGTATAGGTTCATGAAAAAAGGCTTTGAAAAGTTTAAAAAGAATCATACCAAGCAACTTAAAAAACACTTCACTTCTCGAAGAAACTGCTTTACTTCCTAGAATCTAAGCAAGGTCAGGAATTTATTTTAATCTTTAGACGTAGGAGAGTTAAAAAAAAAATTACAAAAACATGCTGTGCTCTTCTATTTACGTAACTGGGGTCAGGTGTATACAAGGATCCCAAGGAGCACGCACTCTCTCAAATCCCTCTACTGCACAAGGTCTGCATGGACCTATCTGCCATTCTTTGGTCAACCTTGCCCATTTAGGATAAAATATGTTTTTCTCAGGCACAGTTGCTAAGGAACATATTATATGCTTGCGGTCTTAATGGGAAAATACACNCACCTGCTGATTGGTGCTACAAACAGCATATTCATCAGAATTTGTTTCTGCCACATAAACACTCCCTCTGGTATAACTGGATTTATTTCTCCTACGTTCTTTTTCCTGTGCCGATGTGTGTAACCTACTGCGGCCTACTCTTGGTTGCTTTTCTTGATAAAACTGCTAATACCTTGCTCTTCCCTCCTCCCTTCCCCCCCCCAGCACTCCCCTTCGATATACATTTACCTGTGATTGTATGAACGGAGTTGAGTGGAGAGGTACTCATCATGTTTATTCC
>NW_023249658.1:1010-1223 GCF_002007445.2 Ailuropoda melanoleuca | reverse complement strand
TTGACAAGGCAGGAAAGAATATCCAATGGAAAAAAGACAGTCTCTTCAACAAAGGGCGTTGGGAAAATTGGACAGCTACATGCAGAAGAATGAGATTGGATCATCTCCTTACACCATACACAAAAATAGACTCAAAATGTATGAAAGACCTAAATGTGAGACAGGAATCCATCAAAAATCCTAGAGAAGAACACAGGCAGCAACCTTTTTTTT
>NW_023249658.1:0-887 GCF_002007445.2 Ailuropoda melanoleuca | reverse complement strand
GTTAAGATGGCGGAGGAGTAGGGGACCCCTTTTTCAGCCGGTCCCCTGAGTTGAGCTGGATAGGTACCAGACCAGCAGGAACAACCACGGAATCAGCCTGAGATGCAGGAAGATACATCTGGATCTCTACAAATGAACATCTCCAGTGCTGAGTATCAAGGTACGAAGCAGGGAGCCGTGAAACCGCGCACAGATATCGGAAGCTAAACAGAAGGGGGAGGGAGCCGCCGTGTCAGGGCACCGGGAAGCGGTAGCCACCTGCACGGGGGAGTGGACAGACCGCGGACCCGCACGCTTGAGACAGCAGACTGAGAAGGGAGCTCCGGAGCGCGCGCGGGGCGGCTGGCAGCTGGCAGGCCACCTGCACCAGGGAGCGGGCGGAACCGCACCCTGGAAACAGCAGACTGAGTCCGTGAGCCGGGAGCGTGCGCAACCAAGCATCTCACGGAGCTCCGGAGCTCCCGAGCTCCGGTGTGCTCACTGGATTCAGGCTGAGACCGGAACTCCGGGAGCATGCACGGGGCGGCTGGCGGCTGGCGGGCCACCTGCACGGGGGAGCAGGCGGACTCGTGGTCAGCACCCGCGAGACATCAGACGGAGACCGGGAGCTCCGGGCGCCTGCGCGGGGCGGCTGGCGACTGGCGGCTGGCGGGGTTGGAANGCTGGCGGGGTTGGAAACACAAAGGACAGAGACGCGCCGGCCCTGGAAGTGAGGGCTGGGACACCGGGTGTGGGGCACACAGCCTGGGATGCTGCAGAGTTGAGCAGCACCAACAGAAACAGAGTTAAAGTGGCCAGAACACAAGTGGAGAACATTCTGCGATCCCTCTGTTCTGAGACAGAGGCTGAATTTCAGCCGCTGCTGCTCTGACTCTCAGAAGAGGCAT
>NW_023249657.1:0-1128 GCF_002007445.2 Ailuropoda melanoleuca | reverse complement strand
TAAACAAACCCCAGGTGCTGGTCCTTCCAAGGCCCGCTCTCCGCAGTGGCTTGGGTGAGCCCCTCGGAAACTGCAGTCTGCGCTCGGGGGCCGGTAGGAGGAGAATGGCTTTCCCAGGGTTGGGAAGGCATGTGGAGGGGGATCTCTCTGCTGGGAAGGTTCAACCCCGTTCCATCCCAGTGAGAAGCAAAGCTGGGAGCACCCGGCCCCTTACAGAAGAGAACCAGGCTCCTTGCAGACATTATCCCAAGGCTGCGTCACAGGAAACATGAGAGGAACTTGCGGTGATTCTGGCCCTGGATAGTAAACATGTGTTTGAGGAATCAGGGGACTGTCAGAAAGACTTGGGGCCACCCTGAAGGAGCCCCCCCCCCGGACACATCGGCACAGGTTTGCATGGCAAGATCAAAGACCGCAATAGGCGATAACTCATGAAAGGAAGGAGGGGTGCCCGAGTCCATACTGACAGGACGCACGTGGGGGAGAAGCGAGGGCTTGTGGAGGACGCAGATCGGCGGGCTGAGCCACANTGGAGAAGCGAGGGCTTGTGGAGGACGCAGATCGGCGGGCTGAGCCACGCTGTCCCGGCTTCCCGGCCCTCCTGAGCTCCCCGCGGACCTGTGCGGCACCACCGCCGACGTCCCTCGGCCTGAGGACCCCGCTAGCATTGCCTCCTTGTACTGCACGTATGCTCGGGCAAACTCTGCACTTGGACCTGTGGAAACGTCGCTCCGTTGCGGGGAACGCCGGGATGGCTTCGGAGATGTGCCTCCACGCCTGGCCTCTGCGGTACAGTGCGCTTTCTCTCCGGCTCCGCTCACAGGGTCTGCACGCCGCAGCTATGCCTTGAACGGTGACCGTCCCTGGGCGCGCTGTACCCGTCCTGCATGGCCGACCCGAGCCCCCAGGATGCGTTTCATCAAGCTGGCATATTTTGGCTTCTATTTCTTCAAATACTTTTCTGCCACATTTTCTCTGCCTTCTCTTGCTGGGACGAGTCTACATGCCCGGCCTCATCCCCCACCAGTCATCCTCTTCTCTGCCCCTAAGCTGTGATGAACTGTATTTAATTATCCGGGTTCCCAGCCACCTGCAGTCCGCTAAGACTGTCCAGGAAAGCCCCAGCCT
>NW_023249656.1:0-2739 GCF_002007445.2 Ailuropoda melanoleuca | reverse complement strand
AAGGGGATCCCTCTTACATTGTTGGTGGGAATGCAAGTTGGTACAGCCACTTTGGAAAACAGTGTGGAGGTGCCTTAAAAAGTTAAGAATTGAGCTACTGTATGACCCAGCAATTGCACTACTGGGTATTTACCCCAAAGATACAGACATAGTGAAGACAAGGGCCATNTATGCACCCCAATGTTCATAGCTGCATTGTCCACAATAGCCAAATCATGGAAGGAGCCGAGATGCCCTTCAACAGATGACTGGATTAAGAAGCTGTGGTCCATATATACAATGGAATATTACTCAGCTATCAGAAAGAACGAATTCTCAACATTTGCTGCAACATGGACGGCACTGGAGGAGATAATGCTAAGTGAAATAAGTCAAGCAGAGAAAGACAATTATCATATGGTTTCACTCATTTATGGAACATAAGAAGTAGGAAGATCGGTAGGAGAAGAAAGGGAAGAAGAAAGGGGGGGTAAAAAGAAGGGGGAATGAACCATGAGAGACTATGGACTTTGGGAAACAAACTGAAGGGATTGGGATGGGGTGAGACTTCTTATAGAAGTTGAGAAGGCTAGGAGGAGGTTAAGATGGCGGAGGAGTAGGGGACCCCTTTTTCAGCCGGTCCCCTGAGTTGAGCTGGATAGGTACCAGACCAGCAAGAACATCCACGGAATCAGCCTGAGACGCAGGAAGATACATCTTGATCTCTACAAATGAACATTTCCAGCGCTGAGTATCAGGTACGAAGCGGGAAGCCATGAAACCGCGCACAGATATCGGAAGATAAACAGAAGGGGGAGGGAGCCGACGAGTCAGGGCGCCGGGAAGCATAGCCACCTGCACGGGGGAGCAGACGGATCGCGGACCCACATGCTTGAGACAGCAGACTGAGAACGGGAGCTCCGGGAGCGCGCGTGGGGTGGCTGGCGGCTGGCGGGCCACCTGCACGGGGGAGCGGACGGATCGCGGACCCACATGCTTGAGACAGCAGACTGAGAACGGGAGCTCCGGGAGTGCACGCAGGGCGGCTGGCGGGCCACCTGCACCGGGGAGCTGGCAGACCGCGGACCTGCACTCTGGAAACGGCAGACTGAGTCCGTGAGCCGGGAGCGTGCACCACCAAGCATCTCACGGAGCTCCGGAGCTCCGGTGTGCTCACTGGATCGAGGCTGAGACTGGGAGCTCCAGAAGCGTGCGCTGGGAGGCTGGCGGCTGGAGGGCCACCTGCACGGGGGAGCAGGCGGATTCGCGGTCAGCACCCACGAGACACCAGACTGAGACGAGGAGCCCCGGGAGCCCGCGCGGGGCTGTTGGCGACTGGCGGCTGATGGGGTTGGAAACACAAAGGACAGAGACGTGCCGGCCCTGGAAGTGAGGGCTGGGACGCCGGGTGTGGGGCGCACAGCCCGGGATGCTGCAGGGTTGAGCAGCACCAACAGAAACAGAGTTAAAGTGGCCAGAACATCAGTGGAGAACGATCCGCGATCCCTCTGTTCTGAGACAGAGGCTGAATTTCAGCCGCTGCTGCTCTCTCAGAAGAGGCATAGCAAACCGCCAGGGAAAGCCGCCAGAGAACAAAAGCCCGGAAATACTGGCTCACAGGGTGCCCATCCCCATCCCCCCTCCCAGGGGACTCGGGNCACCTGCACGGGGGAGCAGGCGGACTCGCGGTCAGCACCCGTGAGACACCAGACTGAGACGGGGAGCTCCGGGAGCCCGCGCGGGGCGGCTGGCGGCGGGCGGGGTTGGAAACACAAAGGACAGAGACGTGCCGGCCCTGGAAGTGAGGGCTGGGACGCCGGGTGTGGGGCGCACAGCCCGGGATGCTGCAGGGTTGAGCAGCACCAACAGAAACAGAGTTAAAGTGGCCAGAACATCAGTGGAGAACGATCCGCGATCCCTCTGTTCTGAGACAGAGGCTGAATTTCAGCCGCTGCTGCTCTCTCAGAAGAGGCATAGCAAACCGCCAGGGAAAGCCGCCAGAGAACAAAAGCCCGGAAATACCGGCTCACAGGGTGCCCATCCCCATCCCCCCTCGCAAGGGACACAGAGACTCTACCCAAACAGGGTTTTCTGAGTACCTGCAGGCAGGCCCCTCCCCCAGAAGGCAGGCTGAAAAATCAAGAAGCCCACAACCCGGAGCGCCTGAGTGGCGCAGTCACCAAGCACCTGTCTTCGGATTAGGGTGTGATCACAACATTCCGGAAAGGAGCCCCTCATTGGGCTTCTCCACCGGGAGCCTGCTTCTCCTCTCCCACTCCTCTGCTTGGGTTCCCTTTCTTGCTGACTGTCTCTCTCTCTCTCAAATAAATAAATAAACTCTTTAAGGAAGAAGCCCACATCCCTAAGATCTCTATAAAACAAGGGTGCACGGCCTGGGTCCCAGTCAATAACTTGGGCTCTGGACAACCCCGCAATCTCTCCTCATCAGAATGATAAGAAGGAGGAGTCCCCCCCAGCAAAGAAAAGATCATGAGTCTGTGGCNGATATGGGTGTAACCAAATTATCAGAAATGGAATTCAGAGCAACAATGGTCAAGATGATGAGTAGACTTAAAAAAAGTATTAACGAAAATGTTACTGAGAATATAGAATCCCTAAGGGCAGAAATGAGAGCAAATCTGACAGAAGTTAAAAATTCTATGAGCCAAATGCAGTCAAAGCTAGAGGCTCTGAGGGCCAGGGTCACCGAGGCAGAGGAACACATTAGCAAATTGGAGGATGGGTTAGTAGAAGAAAAAA
>NW_023249655.1:495-625 GCF_002007445.2 Ailuropoda melanoleuca | reverse complement strand
AAACACGTCCGTCAGAAACAACACCGTACAGGGACCGTCTTAGCACTATCATCACCCTACGTGAATAGGGACCATGAGGGAAAGTGGTCGCGGAAGCCTGACGAGAGTACCCCATTGTTTTCTCTGAGAC
>NW_023249655.1:0-169 GCF_002007445.2 Ailuropoda melanoleuca | reverse complement strand
ACGAACACAGCACTGAGAAACACAATTCGGCCAAAACCCGCTTTCAACGAAATGCTTGCTCCCTGGGGAAATCCTGTCAAAACTGCTTGCGGCAATATAACCAAAAGACCCAAAACACGTCCGTCAGAAACAACACAGTACAGGGACCGTCTTAGCACTATCATCACCC
>NW_023249654.1:0-4060 GCF_002007445.2 Ailuropoda melanoleuca | reverse complement strand
TTAAAGAGACAAAGATTTGATTCTAGAGCTCACCAAAGAGGTCTCTAGAGAACATACTCTATGTTGAAAGCCCTGGAGGGCTATCTCAGGAACAGGGTGAATAGTCAGAGGCTGTACCTTAGCCAAAATGAAATCTAGACTCAGCTCAGCTCAGCATCTTGTTAGGACTGAAGTGTTCTAACTTCACTCTATTCTGCCTACCAGAGAAAAAGGTCTGATATGGAGCCTCTCTAGTTTTTATATGACTGAAATGACTGAAAACAAAGATAAAAGGTCCAATAAACACAGGTGATCCCCAGGTGATCAGAATATTGGAGTTAACAGATAATAACTTTAAAATGGGCATGATCTAGATAGTTAAGTAAATTGACAAAAAGAGGGGGAAATTGAAAACATTTCCCTGAAAGATGGAAATTCTAGTACGAGAAGAACACGATACCTTAAACGAGGAACTCTAGGGCTAGTTTTAAGAACAAATTAAACACAGTAAAAGGACAGTCAACTGAAAGCCACATCAATACAACATATCCAAAATGAAGGACAGAGAGAGAAAAAAAGAAGAAAACACAAAAAGAAGTTTGAGAGACATGTTGAACATAGTGGAAACTCCAACATGACTTACTTTGGAGTTCCAGAAGCAAAAAGAGANACATGACTTACTTTGGAGTTCCAGAAGCAAAAAGAGAAAAAATCAGGGGAAGCAATTTTTGTAAAGAAAATAGTTAAGAATTTCCTCCAAATTACGAAGTCAACTAACAGATACATTTGAGAAGTTCTAAAATTCTCCAACAGGATAAACAAAAATAAAACTACTCTTAGCAGGGTGCCTGGGAGGCTCAGTACGTGAAGCATCGGACTCTTGATTTCGGCTCAGGTCATGATCTCAGGGTCCTGAGACTGAGACCCGTGTCAGGCTCCACGGTCAATGCCGAGTCTGCTTCTCCCCCTTTGTCCCCCCACTTGCTCTCTCTCTCTCTCATAAATAAATAAATAAATTAATTAATTAATAAAATCTTTTAAAAAATAGTAGTAGATTCACAAATGGAATGACAGAAATTAAAATGCGTTTGAAATACAGAAAACACCATAAGGGGACTATCACAATTATGTTGAGTAAAAGAGTTCAGACACTAACTATTATATAGCAGGCATGACTGCATGTATATAAAGTTTCAAAACGGGCCAAATACCCTGCAGTGTAGAGTCAGCATAGATGGTTTCCCTGGGGAGAAAGAGGTATCTGAGGACGCAAGGTGGCTTTGGTGGTGTTGACATTTTTGTGCTCTTACCTGCATATTGGTTACATAGGTGTGTTGATTTCATGAAAATCCATCAATCTGTACACTTGTGACAAACTTTTTGTGTTTCTATTGATAGTTAAATAAAACTTTTGCTTACAAAATAGTGCTTATCATTCATCAGTTTGTTGGGAATATTACTTCATTTAACACAAGTTCTCAGAACACTGTTTACCTCAGTTTACTGGAATGTGTTATTTTTGAACACCATTATCATTTGTGCTGCCTTTATATACTTTTATATTATTTTACTTGTAACAAAGGGCAGGTATTACTTTTGTGACTCCAAAAAACCAATAAATCAAAAAATTATTTTCGAGCCTGTAGATTGATTTCTTCTTCCTTCCTTTCTTCTTCCTCCCTCCCCCCTTTCTTTCTCTCTTTCTTTCCCCTTTTTTAAGAGAGGGAGAGAGCATGCATGAACAGGGGACAGGGGCAGAGGGAAAGGGAGAGAGAAAATCTGAAACAGACTCCAGGCTGAGTGCAGAGCCTGATGAGGGGCTCGATCTCACCACCCTGAGGTCATAACCCAAGTGGAAATCAAGAGTCAGATGCTTTGCCCACTAACTCACCCAGGCGCCCCTAGATTGATTTCTTGAACATAAATTTTATCTTTATCACAAACGTAACTTTATATGTTTCAATGTCATCTTAGTATCTGCAATAATAATGATGCTATATATTTGACATTGTCTTGCAGCCCAGAGACTGTAAACCTCAGTTCCTTCTAAGAACTGACAGGGCTAATGATGCATTTTTTCTTGGGATGCTATAGGAGTAAATAAAGTAATTTGTGTAAAACCTCAATATATCTCATTATTATTATTAATGTTGAGACTAATATCATAGTCATGTTTTTATGTAATTTTGAAACTTCCAAGTACTTTCACAAGTCTTTTCCCATTCAATCCTTGAGTCATTCCTAGGAGGTGTGATTATATATATTTTACAAAGATGGAAATTGAATTATATTTATTTAAGAATGCAGTACAGTGATTATAGACAATAATAATATCATATTACACCCATCAAACTTGGCAAGAGTCTAGATCTTAATTATTCTAGCCACAAAAAAGAAATTATTATTACGCAAAGTGATAGAAGTGCTTTGGCCACCATGCTAATCATATTAGAGTATATAAAATGTATCAAAGCGACATGTTGCACACCTTAAATTAGCACAGTATGTCAAATATATTTCATTAAAAAAAGAAACCATCCAAAAAAAAAGAATGCTCAACTGGGTATTGGCAAAATTTTAACAAGAAGCTAAGTATCTAGATTCCTTGGTAAGCATGTTCTCATTACCCCACCTGACATACTTAGAACTCAGGTTTGAACCCAAGGAGTTGGCTTTGCAACAATTTTTTATTGTTTAAATTTTTCTTTTGTTATGGTAATTGATGCTACTAACTTTCGATCAAAGACTCCTTTACAGCAGATTTCTTTCCCCAGGATTTTTTTTCATATTCTAAAATTTGAGAATACAGTGTAATTTCACTGACCTTGGGAGAAATACAATTGACCTTTGAACAACGTATGGGTTAGGGGTGGTGACCCCCTGTCCAATGGAAAATCCATGTATAACTTTTGACTCCCCAAAATCTTCACTACTACTATTATTGGTTGAAAGCCTTACTAGTCACATAAATAGTTCATTAACATATATTTTGTGTTATATGTATAATATACTGTATTCTTACAATAAAGTAAGTTAGAGAAAGAAAATGTGATTAAGAAAATCACAAAGGAAATGCACTTCCAGTACTGTATTGTTTTTATTTGAGAAATCGACATATAAGTGGATCTGTGCAGTTCAAATCTATGTTGTTCAAGAGTGAGTTGTATTTCCAAATTTCCATATCAAAATGAACCATTATTCTTTTGCCCACAAATTGTTTTGAAGACTTAGGGCAATTTGTAGAGTAGGTGAACTTTTCCCTTTTTCTCTTCTTTCAGTCCCTCTCATGTATTTTTCAAGATGTCCAGTTATTTTGTGATACCCTGACTTCTCCTTTCATAATGGAAATGAATAATCATTATCTTTCCAAAGATATTTTTCTTAATTTTCTAATAGTGAAATGTGAGCTATTTGGCCACTGAGAAAAGTTAGTCTACCTGGAGCGCTTACCTTGTCATGAGGACTTCAACTTTGCTTTTCCAATTGGATATTCTTTTTGCTGTGACATGTTAGGTCATGCCCAGAAATAATGCCTAAACAGGTTTCTCTTTGAGCCTGGTTTTTTGTAAGAGAATTTTCACTAGTTTCAGGTAGCAAATTATCAATCTCAATCAATAAGCTTTTCCTCCAACTTAGATTTTGAGGATTGGGACAAGATGGGTTATCTCCTGCAATAGTTTTGTTCTTGTTCGAAGAGAAAGAGAATTGGTGTTTTACGTCAACTTGTGCTTCCGGAATGGATCAACAGAAATAGTACCTAGAATGTTCTGTTTGAAATAAATTTACCTATCAACAAAATGAAATCATTTAGTCTAAAAGTGTTTGCCTACTTTTTTTTTTAATGCCCATTGGATTGACAATTTTAACTCAATTTACTACATGAGTTCATGGCTTTGGCTTGGTGACTCAAAGTTTTTAGCTTTTAACTCCTTGGACATCATGACCTATTGACTTCATTCAGCATCAACCTCTGGACAGCAACGTGAAACTTCAGGCTTGTTGAAGTTGAAGGAATAGGCTAGAATTCCCATTCACAACTCTCCCAGCCTTCTACTTGCCAAAGGCAGAGGCCTCCAGAGGG
>NW_023249653.1:479-2561 GCF_002007445.2 Ailuropoda melanoleuca | reverse complement strand
ACTCAGTGCTCATCACAAGTGCCCTCCTTAATTTCTATCACCCATTTAACCCACTCCCCACCCACCTCCCCACCAGCAACCCTTGGTTTGTTCTCTACAGTAGAGTCTGTTTTATGATTTCCCTCTTTTTCTCCCCCTATTCATCTGTTTCATTTCTTAAATTCCACATGAGTGAAATCATACAGTATTCGTCTTTCTCCGACTGACCTATTTCACTTAGCATAATACACTCTAGCTCTATCCACGTCATTGCAAATGGTAACATTTTATTCTTCTTTATGGCTGAGTAATATTCCATTGTGTATATATACTCCACATCTTCCTTCTCCATCCATCAGTTGATGGACATTTGGGCTCTTCCCTAATTTAGTGTGCGCTGCTATAAACATCAGGGTGCATGTGCCCCTTCAAATCAGAATTTCATATCCTCTAGATAAATACCCATTACTGTAATTGCTGGGCCGTAGTGTAGCTCTATTTTTTATGTCTTCAGGAACCTTCACGCTGTTCTCCAGAGTGACTGCACCAGCTCGCATTCCCACCAACAGTGTAAGCAGGTTCCCTATAATCCACATCCTTGCCAACGTCTGTTGTTTCCTATGTTGTTAATTTTAGCCATTCTGACTGGTGTGAGGCGATATCGCATCGTAGTTTTGATCTGTATTTCCCTGACGATGAGTGATATTAGCATCTTTTCATGTGTCTGTTAGCCATTTGTATGTCTTCTTTGGAAAAATGTCTATTTTGAACTTCTGCCCATTTCTTTTTTTTTTTTTAAAGATTTTTTATTTATTTATTCGACAGAAATAGAGACAGCCAGCGAGAGAGGGAACACAAGCAGGGGGAGTGGGAGAGGAAGAAGCAGGCTCATAGCAGAGGAGCCTGATGTGGGGCTCGATCCCACAAAGCCGGGATCACGCCCTGAGCCGAAGGCAGATGCTTAACCGCTGTGCCACCCAGGCGCCCCTGAACTTCTGCCCATTTCTTAACTAGATTACTTGTTTTTTGGCCATCACCAGCATGTTTTTAAATCAGAGAGATTGGAAAAATGAAATAATAGTCTAAAAAATACTCAAATGCAAGATGTTTCTAAAAAGTATCTTAAAAAATTCAACACAGGAATAAATCCCACCTGGCCATGATGGATAATCCTTTTAATGTACTTTTGGATCCTATTAGCTAGGATCTTGTTGAGAATTTTGGCGTCCATATTCATCAGGGATATCGGTCTGTAATTCTCCTTTCAGGAGTCTTTGCCTGGTTTGGGGATCAAGGTAATGCTGGCCTCATAGAACGAGTTTGTAAGTTTTCCTTCTGTTTCTATTTTTTGAAACAGCTTCAGAAGACTAAGCATCATTTCTTCTTTAACTGTTTGGTAGAATTCCCCAGGGAAGCCATCTGGCCCTGGACTCTTGTTTTTTGGGGAGTATTTGACTACTGCTTCAATTCCGTTACAGTTACTGGTCTATTCAGATTGTCTATTTCTTCCTGTTTCATACTTGGTAGTTTATAGGTTTTGAGGAAGGCATCCATTTCTTCCAGGTTGTTTAATTTGTTGGCATATAGTTGTTGATAATAATTTCTAATGATTGTTTCTATTTCTTTGGTGTTAGTCGTGGTCTCCCCTTTCATTCATAATTTTATTGATTTGGGTCCTTTTTTCTTTTGGATAAGTCTGGACAGAGGTTTATTGATCTTATTAATTCTTAAATTAAGAATTCAGTATCCTATGTCTTTTGATTGGAGCATTTAATCTATTTATATTCAGAGTAATTATTGACAGATTTGTACTTACTACCATTTTATTACTTGTTTTATGTTTTTTTTAATGATTTTTTTTATTATATTATGTTAGTCACCATACAGTACAGCCCCGGATTCCGATGCAAAGTTCGATGCTTCAGTAGTTGCGTATAACACCCAGTGCACCATGCAATACGTGCCCTCCTTACTACCCACCACCAGTCTATCCCATTCCCCCACCCCCTCCCCTCTGAAGTCTTCAGTTTGTTTCTCAGAGTCCATAGTCTCTCATGTTTCATTCCCCCTGCTGATTACACCCCCTTCTTTATCCCTTTCTTC
>NW_023249653.1:0-247 GCF_002007445.2 Ailuropoda melanoleuca | reverse complement strand
CTATTGTGGACAATGCTGCTATGAACATTGGGGTGCATATGGCCCTTCTATTCACTACATCTGTATCTTTGGGGTAAACTCCCAGTAGTGCAATGGCTAGGTCATAGGGTAGCTCAATTTTTAACTTTTTAAGGGACCTCCACACTGTTTTCCAAAGTGGCTGTAGCAGCTTGCACTCCCACCAACAATGTAGGAGGGATCCCCTTTCTCTGCATCCTCTCCAACAATTGTTGTTTCTTGCCTTGTC
>NW_023249652.1:0-2408 GCF_002007445.2 Ailuropoda melanoleuca | reverse complement strand
GCAAACCAACAGGACTAGAAGCTGGTTCTTTGAGAGAATCCATAAAATTGATAGACCACTGGCAAGACTTACCCACAAGAAAAGGGAAAGGACCGAAATTAATAAAATTATGAATGACAAAGGAGAAGTCACGACCAACAACATTGAAATTGGAAGGATTATTAGAAATTTTTATCAACAGCTATATGCCAAAAAACTAAGCAATCTGGAAGAGATAGAGGCCTTCCTGGAAACCTATAAACTACCAAGGCTGAAACAGGAAGAAATAGATTTTTTAAACAGGCCAATTAATTATGAGGAAATTGAGTCTGTGATAAACAATCTTCCAAATAACATAACTCCAGGCCGGACGGTTTTCCTGGGGAATTCTACCAAACATTCAAAGAAGAAATAATACCTTTCCTCCTAAAGTTATTTCAACCCCAAAGGAGGCAAAGACCCCCTCAAAAAGGAGAATTACAGACCGATTTCTCTAATGAATATGGATGCCAAAATCCTCAACAAGATCCTTGCTAATAGAATCCAACAGTACATTAAAAGGATTATCCATCATGACCAAGTGGGATTCATACCTGGGATGCAAGCGTGGTTCAACATTTGCAAATCGATCAGCGTGATACATCACATCAAGAAGCNCCTCAACAAGATCCTTGCTAATAGAATCCAACAGTACATTAAAAGGATTATCCATCATGACCAAGTGGGATTCATACCTGGGATGCAAGCATGGTTCAACACTCGCAAATCAATCAATGTGATACATCATATCAACAAGAAAAGACTCAAGAACCATATGATCCTCTCAATTGATGCAGAAAAAGCATTTGACAAAATACAGCATCCTTTCCTGATTAAAACCCTTCAGAGTGTAGGAATAGAGGGTACATTTCTCAATCTCATAAAAGCCATCTATGAAAAGCCTACTGCAAATATTATTCTCAATGGGGAAAAGCTGAAAGCCTTTCCCTTAAGATCAGGAACACGACAATGATGCCCACTCTCGCCACTGTTATTCAACATAGTACTAGAAGACCTTGCAACTGCAATCAGATGACAAAAAGGTATAAAATGTATCCAAATTGGCAAAGAAGAAGTCAAAATGTCTCTCTTCGCAGATGACATGATACTCTATATGGAAAACCCAAAGGAATCCACTCCCAAACTATTAGAAGTTATAGAACAATTCAGTAAGGTGGCAGGATACAAAATCAATGCCCAGAAATCAGTTGCATTTCTATACACGAATAACGAGACTGAAGAAAGAGAAATTAGGGAATCCATCCCATTTACAATAACACCAAAAACCATGCGTTACCTTGGAATTAACTTAACCAGAGACGTAAAGGACCTATATCCTAGAAACTATAGATCACTTTTGAAAGATATTGAGGAAGACATAAAAAGATGGAAAAATATTCCATGCTCATGGATTGGAAGAATTAACATAGTTAAAATGTCCATGCTACCCAGAGCAATCTACACTTTCAATGCTATCCCGATCAAAATACCGAGGACATTTTTCAAAGAACTGGAACAAATAGTCCTTAAATTTGTATGGAACCAGAAAAGGCCCCGAATCTTCAAGGAACTGTTGAACAGGAAAAACAAAGCTGGAGGCATCACAATGCCGGATTTCGAGCTGTACTACAGAGCTGTGATCAGAAAGACAGCATGGTACTGGCACAAAAACAGACACATAGACCAATGGAACAGAATAGAGAACCCAGAAATGGACCCTCGGCTCTTTGGGCAACTAATCTTTGATAAAGCAGGAAAAAAACATCTGTTGGAGAAAAGACAGTCTCTTCAATAAATGGTGCTGGGAAAATTGGACAGCTACATGCAAAAGAATGAAACTTGACCACTCTCTCACACCATATACAAAAATAAACTCCAAATGGATGAAAGACCTCGATGTGAGACAGGAATCCATCAAAATTCTAGAGAACATAGGCAACAACCTCTACGACATCGGCCAGAGCAACATTTTTCATTACACATCTCCAAAGGCAAGAGAAACAAAAGAAAAAATGAACATATAGGACATCATCAGGATAAAAAGCTTCTGCACAGCCAAGAAAACAGTCAAAAAAAACTAAGAGGCAGAATGGGAGAATATATTTGCAAAGGACACTAAGGATAAGGGACTGGTATCCAAGATCTACAAAGAACTTCTCAAACTCAATACACGATAAACAAATAAATCAAAAAATAGGCAGAAGATACGAACAGACACTTTTCCAACGAAGACATACAAATGGCTAACAGACACATAAAAAAAATGTTCAAGATCATTAGCCATCAGGGAAATTCAAATCAAAGCCACACTGAGATACGACCTTACGCCAGTTAGAATGGCAAAAATAGACAAGGCAAGAAACAACAATTGCTGGAGAGGATGTGGAGAA
>NW_023249651.1:1871-1957 GCF_002007445.2 Ailuropoda melanoleuca | reverse complement strand
AATGAGGCAGAAGAACGTATCAGCGAATTGGAGGATGGGTTAGTAGAAGAGAAGCTAAAATAGAATCTGGATGTAAAAAAATCCAC
>NW_023249651.1:423-1689 GCF_002007445.2 Ailuropoda melanoleuca | reverse complement strand
GGGGGTGGAGAAAAACAGAGGTCTAGAAGAGATATTTGAACAAATTGTAGCTGAAAACTTCCCTAATCTAGCAAGGGAAACAAACATTCGTGTGCAAGAGGCAGAGAGGACCCCTCCCAAGCTCAACCACAACAAACCTACACCACGTCACGTCATAGTGCAATTCGCAAATATTAGATCCAAGGATACAGTATTGAAAGCGGCCAGGGCAAAGAAATTTCTCCCATACAAAGGCAAAGGTATCAGAATTACGTCAGACCTGTCTACACAGACCTGGAATGAGAGAAAGGGTTGGGGGGGCATTTTTAAAGCTCTTTCAGAGAAAAACATGCAGCCAAGGATCCTTTATCCAGCAAAGCTGTCATTCAGAATTGATGGAGAAATAAAGACGTTCCAAAATCGCCAATCATTAACCAATTTCGTAACCACGAAACCAGCCCTACAGGAGATATTAAGGGGGGCTCTATAAAAGTAAAAAGGCCCCAAGAGTGATACAGAACAGAAAGTCACAATCTATAGAAACAAAGACTTTACTGGAAACATGGCATCATTAAAATCATATATCTCAAAATCAGTCTCAATGTAAATGGCCTAAATGCTCCAATAAAACGCCACAGCATTGCAGATTGGATAAAAAGACATGACCCATCCATTTGCTGTCTACAAGAGACTCATTTTGAGCCTCAAGATACATTCAGACTGAAAGTAAAGGGATGGAGTACCATCTGTCATGACAATGGACCTCAAAAGAAAGCTGGAGTAGCAATTCTCATATCAGATAGACTGGATTTTAAACTAGAGGCCATAGAGAGAGATACAGAAGGGCACTATATTATTCTTAAAGGAAGTATTCAACAAGTGGATATGACAATTATTAATATATATGCCCCCAACAGGGGAGCAGCAAGATACACAAGCCAACTCTTAACCAAAATAAAGAGACATATAGATAAGAACACAGTAATAGTAGGGGACCTCAACACCCCACTATCAGAAATAGACAGAACACCCTGGCAAAAACTAAGCAAAGAATCAAAGGCTTTGAATGCCATACTCGACGAGTTGGACCTCATAGATATATATAGAACACTACACCCCAGAACCAAAGAATACTCATTCTATTCTAATGCCCATGGAACATTCTCAAGAATACACCATGTTCTGGGTCACAAAACAGGTCTCAACCGATACCAAAAGACTGAAATTATTCCCTGCATACTCTCAGACCACAACATTCTGAAAATGGAACTCAACCACAAGGAAAGA
>NW_023249651.1:0-172 GCF_002007445.2 Ailuropoda melanoleuca | reverse complement strand
TTATATTCTCACCTCAAGAAGCTGGAACAGCAACAGAGGGACAGGCCTAATCCACGCACGAGGAAGCAGTTGACCAAGATTAGAGCAGAAATCAACGAAACAGAAACTAGGAGTACAGTAGAGCAGATCAACAGAACTAGAAGCTGGTTCTTTGAGAGAATCAATAAAATTG
>NW_023249650.1:0-1382 GCF_002007445.2 Ailuropoda melanoleuca | reverse complement strand
CAGCTCCAGAGATGAACAAATGACCCAGGTTCAGCCATCAGGATAAATCTCCCGGGAAAGAGCTTTGCTTCAGATTTCACAGATGGTAGAATCGGCTGATGGGACAGCGTCACAGTCAGAGGGTAGTGTCTGCAGTAAGATCCCAGCTCCACGAACAACTAGGTGAGTGACCTGGAGTGTCTTAACCCTTCAGGGGCAGAGAGGCTTTGAGGTGGCCCCCACGAACCCCATCTCCCGATACCCATGCTTCATGTGGCCCCTTCCCCTTGAGTGTGGGTAGGACCCGTGTCTGGCTTCTAACCAGTCACTGCCACGAAGACAGTGGAATGGGGACGCCTGGCTGGCTCAGTTGGTTCAGTGTCTGCCTTTGGCTCAGGTCATGATCCCAGGGTCCTGGGTTTGAGCCCCGCTCTCTCCTTCTCTGACAAATAAATAAATAAATAAAATCTTAAAAAAAAAAGAAGAAGAAGATAGAGGAATGGTGTCACTTATGTAAGCGACATAAGACTGTAACATCTGTCTTGCTTAAGGCTGTCTCTTGCTGGCTTGGGAGAAGTAAGTGGCTGTTTGGAAGCCCCACGTGTCAGGGAAGTGAAGGCGGTCTCCAGCCAAAAGGCAACCAGGAGCTGAGGTCCTCGATCCTCCAGCCCCCTAGTGAAGGGCCACTGCCAACTAGCAGATGAGCTCAGGAGCAGATCCTTCCCTGGTCGTGCTCTGGATGAGACCACAGCTCTGGCCGATGCTGTAACTGCAGCCTTGTAAGACCCGGAGCAAAGGACTCAGTTAAGCTGTGTCCAGACTTTTTTTTTTTAAGATTTTATTTATTTATTTGACAAAGATAGAGACAGCCAGCGAGAGAGGGAACACAAGCAGGGGGAGTGGGAGAGGAGGAAGCAGGCTCCTAGTGGAGGTGCCTGATGTGGGGCTCGATCCCATAACACCGGGATCACACCCTGAGCCGAAGGCAGACGCTTAACTGCTGTGCCACCCAGGTGCCCCCAGACTCTTCACCCAGGGAAATGGTGAGGTGAGAAATGTGAGTTGCTGTGAGCTGCTAAATGCATGGTAATATATTCTGCAGAATATATAACGGACACACTCTCTCAGGAAGGGATGGAAAGACAGTCTCGTGGTGGAGAGTAAGGCCATCAATATGACGTCAAAGTGCCCTGACGACCGTTGTGAGGCTTAAAATAGGCTATTGTAGGGATGTGCTTGGTACATGGTAGGCACACAATAAATCACACTTCCCTACCTCTCCTCAGTTAGACCAGGGTCGTAAGTTGGCACCCTCAGAATGTCATACTTACGGGAAGTGTTCAAACTGAACCCAGGGCCAGGGTCACCCCAGGAAAATGCCAGAAGTTTAAGAGCCGAGTTTC
>NW_023249649.1:0-1169 GCF_002007445.2 Ailuropoda melanoleuca | reverse complement strand
AACCACTTCTTCTGCCCTAGAATAGGAGAAGGGTGAAAATAAAGTCTGTAGTCTTGGATCTGTGTCCAGAACGGCTCCCGCCTTGGCAGCCGNAAACGAGGGGGTGCGCTTTGCAGAGCAGCGTGGTTTCCGACCTGGAGACTGAGGCAGAGGGCAACACAGACCACTGCTGTTCAGAAGTGAGTCCCGAGCAGCCGGCAGTCTGGGATCACTGAAATGGGATGCCGTCTGTCCAGTTCAAAGCCTGAAACAGGCCCACTGGAGGGACGTCTCCGGCCTGGGTGAGAAGCAAGTCTCCCTCCACGGCCACCTGCTGGCTCGGCCACCTCCCCTCAGCACCGCACCTCTGCGTGTGTATCTCGATTCAGTGGGAAAGTCGGTATCAAGCCTCAGAGACGCAAACATGGATTTCTGCAGGTCCGGACAACGTTTCAAACTGCAGCTTTACTTAGCCTGGGACAGAGGGCTGCCCGACAAGGGCATCAGCAGCGCTCAGGCTCAGAGACAGCAGGTCCCATTTCATTCAATATTTTGCCGCTAGGTAACGGGCCTTGCTCTCTCTGTCAAGGGAAATCCTTGCATTGCGCTCGGAGGGTGCTGTTTTCCACAGTGACGGGCATTTCACAGTCTAATATGTATGTAACATGTCCGTTGCTCTAAGTGTTTCGTGAGCTCCCCGTCCTCCTCCAGTACACATTCGAAATCAGGTTTGTGCCTCGCTTTGTTGGGTTTTTTTAAACCTGAAAAGCGGTCTGTCTGCCTCTCCCTTTAGGTGCGGACCCTTTCTAATGCTTTCCTGTCCTCTTCTTCTCTCAGGAAGCCTACGTGATGGCCAGTGTGGACAATCCTCACGTGTGCCGTCTGCTGGGCATCTGCCTGACCTCCACGGTCCAGCTCATCACACAGCTCATGCCCTTCGGCTGCCTCCTGGACTATGTCCGTGAGCGCAAGGACAACATTGGCTCCCAGTACCTGCTAAACTGGTGTGTGCAGATTGCCAAGGTAAGTCAAGAGGGGACCCTACCCGCAGGGGTGTGCACGGAGCAGGCGGCCGGCTCGGAGAGAAGGGCAGATACTCCCACTAACTGGCAGGTGCAGCTGCCCTATTAGCTCCCTCTTTTCCTGGGATGACACGATCGGAAGAGCAGCAAGGGAAAAATAAAGACAAC
>NW_023249648.1:0-4539 GCF_002007445.2 Ailuropoda melanoleuca | reverse complement strand
TTAAAAAAAAAGAAATACGAATGGAACATAAACCTGAAGGGAAGATGCTCGACACTGTAATCCTCAGGAAAAGGCAAATTAATACCACAATGAGATTTTCTACAGAAGAGTAAGTAGTCACAGTGACAAGTATGGGTGAAGGTGTGAAGCAACAGGGAATCGTCTATGCTCTTAATGCAGTGGAAACTGCAACCATTTTAGAACCTGTAATTTCATTACTGAGTGTCAACTCTAGAGAAACTCATGCATAAGAGCACCAGGAGAAGGGAACAGGGACATTCACAGTAGTGCCACTTACAATGGCCAAAAACTTAGAAACCAAGCTAATGCTCTTAGCGGGAAAGTGAATTAATAAATGAATAAATGATATCCCATGTCCATATAATGAAATCTTACACAGCTGTGGAAATGAATCAAACGTGGCCGCAGCCAGCTATGTGAAGGAATCTTAGAAACATAGTACTGAGTGAGAAAAGATTGTTGCAGAAGACGGCTCACAACATGATCCAACATTTGCAAGGCCCCAAAACAAGCAAAAATAAACTGTATTGTTTAGGTTTTCATACACATGTGATCTATAATACAAGTTTGTTTGTTTGTTTGTTTTTAAACAGAGGAAGAATTCACACAAAATTCTAGAGAGTAGTTACTTCTGTAGGGAAGGCAGGGGTATGGGATAAGGATGAAGCCCACTTGTTAGTCATGCTCTCATCGTTTCATTGGGTTCGAAGGTTTCTCTTATTATGCTTCATACCCAGAGTGGTCGCATATCCTGTATTCCCAGGACAGTCTTGATTTACACCTGTTGTCCCAACATAATCCTTCGTCTCAACCTCTTTCTCAGAGAGGTCTTGATTTGGATAATAAATTATATGACTAGCCTATTGATTTCTTTTTAAAGATTATTTATTTATTTGAGAGAGAGAGCGAGCCAGAGGGAGAGTGCACAGGTGTGGGGGGGCAGATGGAGAGGGAGAGGGACAAGCAGACTCCCCACCGAACAGGGAGGCCGACGCAATGCCCCATCCCAAGGACCTGAGATCATGACCTGAACCAATGTCAGATCCTTAAACAACTGAGCTATCCAGGTGCCCCTAGCCTATTTATTTCTTATAAAAATGCAACATATGTCTGTCTTGTATGTATCCATTATTACATAATATATGCAATTTTAATGCCAGGGCCATGGTTGGACACAGTCTAATAGGGTATTTGTGGTTTGGCCCTGGCATTCTTCTAAATCAGCCTGGGTATCTGTCTTTGGGACCTCAGATGAGCCCCTCTGGCCACTCTGACCTCCCTATGCCTTGGTCCTCACACCCCACCCTAACCCAGGTCCCACTCTGCCCCCTTCTCCACCTGTCGCTCACTGTGGGGTCATCCTCTAGAGGTTCCCTGAAATTTCACTCACTGTGCAGGCCCACCCAGGATCACTGACAGACCCTGTGCTGGGCAACGGTGGGGACCCAGCCTGGGCCCTGCCCTTGAGGAGCTGTCAAGGTTCAAGTGGAGATGTAGACTGTGACAAGCCAGCATATCATGGCAGTGACATAGCCTGGGGTGCGGCCCTGCCAGGGTGAGAACATAGACCAACCCAGGGACCCAGGGAAGACTGCTGAGAGCTGAGGGGACAAGTGGGGAAGAATGGTCTCAGCAGAGGAGATGACATGTAGAGAACATTGGGTGGGAGCGAGCCAGCTGGACTCAGAAAGGACAGTTTGCACAGGTCAATCTAAGTGGAGCCCAGAGCACAGGGCAGCACGGGGGCAGGAAGCAAGCCTACAAAGAGGACCTCCTGAGGGCCTTGAATGCCAAGCCTAGGACCTATATCCTGAGGGCAGGGAGGAGGCACTGAAAAATCAGCGAGGCACGGAGAACTGTGAAGCCAGGGAGAGCCGCATCAAAATGAGGTTAAGAAGAAAACTGGGGAGAGTCAGAGAGACAGAAGGAGACAAAACAACAGAGAAATTTTACTATTGTGCTAAGTCTTGGATGCCCGCCCCATGCCAGCCTCCCCTCCCTCATCCCTGTGGCCACCCGCACAGCCATGCGTATAAACGCTGCAGAGGCCTAGCGACAGAAATGCTCAGTGGTCCTGTGCGTGGGCCCTGGTGTAGGGCTTCCTGGGTTCATGTACCAGCCTTGCCACACGTCCTATCTCTGTAACCTTGGGCAAGTGACTCAGTCTCACCGGGGCTCCAGGTTCCTACTCTAAAATGAGGATGAGGAATGCTTCCACCTCATGGAGGCCTATTGGAACCGTAAAGGGCCTGGAACATAGCGAACTTTCGGAGAGTGTGAGGCACCTTTGTTAATGGAGCGGAGATGGTTCGACGGCAGACACTAGACTTGTGGCCCAGGACTCCGCACAGAACAGGATGTGGCCCCACCCGCGTACGCACCCAGGTGCGAGGACTTCCGTGCGGTGCTGCTGGACCCTTTGCAGATAGAGCAGTGACTCATTCAGTGACTAGATGAAGGAAATTTCAGGACTCCCAGGTACCCTACTTAGAAATAAGGCCCTAGGGGCGCCTGGGTGGCAGAGTCGTTAAGCGTCTGCCTTTGGCTCAGGGCGTGATCCCGGCGTTATGGGGTCGAGCCCCACATCAGGCTCCTCCGCTATGAGCCTGCTTCTTCCTCTCCCACTCCCCCGGCTTGTGTTCCCTCTCTCACTGGCTGTCTCTCTCTGTCAAATAAATACATAAAATCTTTAAAAAAAAAAAAAAGAGAGAGAAGTATGACACCTGCCCAAGGCCAAGGCCACACAGCCAGAATATATGACTGAACTCAAGACTCCTGGCTCCCACTGCCCCACAGCTGTCTAAATATAGATGCTCAAAACATCAGAGCTGGGGGAACCTTGCGAGAGGACACCTTGGATGTGTGGTTTTAGTCACAGAGTTCTTCCCTCAATAAAAAATCGGGGGGCGCCTGACTGGCTCAGTCCGTAGTGCATGCAACTCTTGATCTCGGGGTGGTGAGCTTGAGCCCACACTGTGCGTAAAGCCTACCTAAACAAAAAAACAAAATTAAATAAAAATTAAAAAATAAAAATCGGCGTGAAACCTCAAGATGTGCAATCTCTCCAAGAAGAGTATATTAGTCACGGTAGTCTGGGCTCCACTAAGGTAACAAACCCTGAAATCTCAGAGGGGTAACACCATAAAAGTTTATTTCTCGCTNAAATCTCAGAGGGGTAACACCATAAAAGTTTATTTCTCGCTCACACAAATACAATGTGGGTCAGTGGCTCTCCTGAGCATCTCCTTTCCACGTGACGACTCAGGGACCCAAGTTCCTTCCATCTTAGAGTGCCACTGTATGTAATGGAACTCCAGCACACTGCGGCTGTGGGGGGCGAGGGAAAGAGCAGAGGGTCACACCAGGGGCCTTACAGCTGGGCCTGGGAGCAGTGTACACTCCTTCTGCCAGGACCCCTTCCAAAAATCCCAGTTACCGGCTTTTGTCACGGTGGCAAGTTAGGTAAGAGATACAGTCTTCCTGGGCCGCCCAGGAAGAAGAAAGAAGGCTGGCGAGCCTGTGGTCACCCTGAGGGCTTCTGCTGCAGGACGAAGAGGAATCCTAGGGCCCCGTGTAGCTGGCATTCCTTTACCCAAAGCCCCTCCAAAAATGGGGAACATAGTTTGAAAATCTCCATTCGTGTCTGGCAGCTGGGAAGCTGAGGCCCAGAAACGAGCAGGATTTGTCCAACCTCACTCTGAGAGTCCCAGGAGAAGTGTTTCCCGGAGTCCTGGGGGGACACCGCAGGGGCCCAGGCCAGGATCAGGCCTGGCACAGTTTCATGCGTCTTTTAAACCTGCGTTCTATCTGCTCTCGGCTGTTGTGCTGAGTTCTTAAAGACAATCGGCCTGGTGTGGAGGTTTCTTAGTTTTTAAATTTTTTTCTGCTGTAATCTCTTAAACCCTTGGCGTCAGCTCCAACCGTTGTCCTGCAGGACCTGGGATAGCCTGAGATACTTGACTCCTTCAGATCCGGGGTTTTAGGAGCCAGGGATTCCACGGGAAGCGGGCCAGGGATGCCGCCTCCACCTGGACCGCCTAGAAATGGGGCCACAGCCTGTTAGGCCCAGAAGTGGGGCCAGGAGACCTGCTGTTCCACTGATGGCTACAGCTCTCAGACCCGGAGCTGCACCCAGGGAAAAGAAAGTCTTTTCAGAGGGAAAGCCTGCAGGCAGACGGAATAGTTGAAGCAAAGGCTCAGGGTTGGAAAGGACATGTTGGAGCCATGTCATAAAAATGTCTTCACTTAAGAGGACCTGGAGGGGCGGGATATGGGACAGGAGAAGGCAAAAGGTATGGCCTTGGCTGCCGTGGGTCTGCCATAGGGTCACAGGTCTAGGCTTAGGGAAATGAGAGGGAGGGGGATCCTTGGGTAAGGACGCTGGGCCAGCGCTGCCTCGGGTGGTTTCTAGGGAGACGGATGGCATGTCTTCTGCACTGTTCTCAGCTTGTTAACTCTGTCCTGGTGGTTATGGTCTGTGTACCCAGCCAGACCCTGGGCTGGGGCTGCAGTGATGGC
>NW_023249647.1:0-1741 GCF_002007445.2 Ailuropoda melanoleuca | reverse complement strand
CGGAATCTGGGGATGTACTGTATGGTGATTAACACAATATAATAAAATAAAATTTAAAAAAAAAAGAAAAAGAAAGGTGAATTAGAGGGTCTAGATCTTGTCTGAGATCTCACAATTTCACAAGCTCCAGAGCTGGATTCAAATCTGGGAGTCTGAGTTCCCAGACTATTGCTCTGTGACACACAGCTGCTTTGCCTAAATGCAGGCATTTTACCCCAACAAGATTTCCTTTGGATAGAATCAGAGGCAAACAACAACAACAAAAAGCAAACAAGCAAACCTATTGCTGTCTCCCTGAATCCACTCTCTGGGGCCCTTGTCCACAAATCTCCATGACTGTTCTCTAGAATGTTCCGGTTGCCTGTCTTAAGGTCAGCAGATCAAATGAGATGAATCCCAGTGTAAAGGAAGGGAGGGTCACTGTTACAAAGTCTTGTGTTTTCAAACATGTGAAACAATGCCATCTTGCATTATTTATTCCTCACACAAATAGAAGTGCCTCCAAACAAACTAGAAGTTCCTGACACCCTTGTTAACTCAAAGAAAAAAAAACATAGCTTAGCTTTTGGGAAGAGATCTGGATGAAAGTTCAGGAGAACTAAGAATCTGTGTACTTGGTTATCGATCACTCATTAACTCTATCCATTAACCAGTTACCCATCTTTCACCAGACATTAAAGGCTGACTATTCATTGCGTCACTGAGAAAGAAAGGTCATGCTATTGTCACCATACTTACGTCTGGGGCATTGAATGGGATGGGTGGTAGCATATCATTGAAATCTCTAGAAAATGTCATTTTGGATAACACCCAAATTTCTTAGAAATGGAAATGTGTGTTTGGGGGTCATAAATTGAAATGTAGACTCTCATATTCTGAGGATATCTTTGGGTCAACTATTGATAGGAACGAACCCACATGTCCCCAAAATCCTGAAATCCATACCCCTTGGGGATGAACAGTACAGGGCAGACATTGTAAGACACTGAGAAAACAATGATAAATGTCATCCATATCAACCTTTCTGGGTTCACTCTAAATTTCAAAAATGCATAATGTGAATATAGAATTTAGGATGCTTAAAAAAACTTAAACGAACATAGACACTGCTGTATTTCCCCCCCTTGAGAACCTAAGGGTGACAAGTGAGGAGTGCAGGATATCATAGGAAGTAGTCCATTGTTCTCCATGGAGGACAAAGACCAAAGCTGCTAGCTCAGTAGAACCACCAACAGTAGAAATCAAGGGATAAAACAAAACTATAAAACATATGTAGATGAAATTGGGAGAGAGGAAATTTTCAATGCTGAGAAAAATAGTTTGAGAAAGAGTGAACTGAGTCATAGCAAACAGCATTCAGAAGATCATCAGGAACATACCATCACAGCAGGAACCACAGCAGGAACCACAGCAATTTCCCATTCTGAGTTGGAGCAGCAGNCCATTCTGAGTTGGAGCAGCAGAGCAAACACCTATCCATAGGAATGGGTCAGCTCAAAAAGTCCCAGCTGGAAAGGACAGCAGAGGTGTGGCTCAAGTCACCATGGCGACGGTGTCATCATAGATCTTTCAGAGTCAATGCAGCTGCACAGTGGTCAACTTCTGGTGTGGACAGGGGCCTGTCTTCACAGACAAGGGGGGCATGAGAGAGTAAACATTTTGTTTCAAAGGTTGAACCCCAGTCTCACACATTCTCACTCTTTTTTTTTTTGAAAATAAATGACATGATGGGGGATGACCT
>NW_023249646.1:1215-1372 GCF_002007445.2 Ailuropoda melanoleuca | reverse complement strand
CTTTATTACCAATGAGAAGGGCGCTGAGTCCTCGAAAATCCTGAAACTTTTCATTCATAATCCCTTACTCATGAGAGATGATGATCATTGATATTTCCCTGGACTGTGTGGTGTATCAGAGACCACTATGGGGCACTCTCGTCAGGCTTCCACGACC
>NW_023249646.1:596-779 GCF_002007445.2 Ailuropoda melanoleuca | reverse complement strand
CTCGAAAATCCTGAACCTTTTCATTCATGCTCCCTTACTCACGAGAGATGTTGATCGTTGATTTTTCCCTGGACTGTGTTTGGTCTCAGAGACCACTATGTGGCACTCTCCTCTGGTCCGCGACCACTTTCCCTCATATTTCCCTATTCATGAAGGGTGATGATAGTGCTAAGACGGTCCCTG
>NW_023249646.1:258-533 GCF_002007445.2 Ailuropoda melanoleuca | reverse complement strand
CAGCAGTTTTGACAGGATTTCCCCAGGGAGCAAACATTTCGTTGGAAGCGGGTTTTGGCCGAATTGTCTTTCTCAGTGCTGTGTTCGTCGTGTTTCACTCACGGTACCAAAGCACCTTGATTCCTGTTCCACCTTCCATAAGGCCGTCGTGACTTCAAGAGCTTTCCCCTCACACTTTGTTTCTTGGTTCTAAGGGCTGGATCCTACCCAGGCCCCTACACCCAATGTGGAATCGGGTCCCCCGTGAAAAGGCTGCTGTTCAGCTGGAGGTGTTT
>NW_023249646.1:0-239 GCF_002007445.2 Ailuropoda melanoleuca | reverse complement strand
AGAAGGGCACTGAGTCCTCGAAAATCCTGAACCTTATCATTCATGCTCCCTTACTCACGAAGATGATGATCGTTGATATTTCCCTGGACTGTGTGGTGTCTCAGAGACCACAATGGGGCACACTCTTCAGGCTTTTGCAACCACTTTCCCTCATGTTTCCCTATTCAAGAAGGGAGATGATAGTGCTATGACGGTCCCTGTACGGTGTTGTTTCTGACGGACGTGTTTTGGGCCTTTCG
>NW_023249645.1:0-3001 GCF_002007445.2 Ailuropoda melanoleuca | reverse complement strand
GAAAAGCAGACACCATGGCCTGTGCAGAGCACTCCATTCCCTCTTTTGTTCCTTTTGCTGTTGCGAGACCCTCCGTTGCTGTTCTCACACGGGGGTGGGGGAGCCTTCCCTCCTCTCAGTGCATATCTGCTGAGTGCCCGCTGGGCTAGCTGCTGCATGCTCAGGGATCCTGGACAGAAGGACACGGCCATGCCTGCCCGGGGAGCAGGTTTCTACTTGCTCTGAGCCCTGCTCCCGTGGTTTTGTGCTGGAATCGCCCCAAGAGCTCTTCAGAAATTCCAATGCCAGGTCCCCCATCCAGAAATCCCGATTTCATAGGCCTGGGGTCGCAGAGCATTGGGGTTTGTGAACGTTCCGGAAGTGAGTGATTCTAAACGAGCAGCTGCACAGCGAGGATTTTCTAGCAGGGGAGGCCACCCCAGTGGGTGACGGGCAGTATGACAGCGTGGCATACCTTCACCACACAGCGGGGAACGCCTTCCTCCGTGGACCAGCCTGCGGCCCAGAGAGCTGCCTCCTAGATCAGCACCACCCGCCTGTGCTTTGTGTGCCCCATCCAGTACGGTCCTCGCCCACCCCACGGGCCACCGAGCACTCAGGTGTAGCTAGTGTGACTGAGGATGTCAGGTGTTCACTCGCTTGACTCAGTCAAGGTGGACAGTGGCCACCATGTTGGGGAGCGTGGTTCCGGAGGCGGCAGGAGGCCAGGGCTCATGCTCGCTGCTCGCAGATGTTCCAGCTCGTAACCCTCCTGTAAGTAAGTCCCGTCCGAACTGATGGGAATTGATGCTTGTTCGAGTGCTGTGCCACATGGGTGAGAAATGAGAGGGTAAATAACATTTCCTAACTGCGAATAAGGCCCCATGCTCTGGACGAGTACGGTTTCTTATCTGGTTTCTGGCTGAGCCTCAGCAGACATACAGGAAATGGGAAAATCAATGGCCATGCTTTTTTAAGAGTGGCGGCTCAAAAAAGCAATTCTTAAATATTTATGAACTTTATTTTACAAATTCAGATCATTGAAATGCAACAGAAGAACAAAGTGGCAGCCACCTCCGTTGTTTGCACAGCTGAATTAGTTTTTCTGGAATTCACTGTAAAGTCTGCTTTAAAATAATTAAGCATACAAGAGCAAGAAGGTTGTAGAAACATTCATACATGAGCTTTCACTGGGTATCTGCAACCCTTCCAACATCTTTTCAACACCTGCTTCCAAGAAGCATCTAGAATCTTACCCACGAGTGGGGGCGGGTTGTTGCCATTAAGTCACACGAGCCTCACTGGAGGCGTGATGCGTATCTGAATGAAAGGCGGGGTGCATGCGCTCCTTCCTGGGACCTTTTGCTGCCCTGACATATAGGTCACGCTGAGTGCCTGTTGGCACCTCAGATGTACCGGCTCTGGAGGGACAGCATCATAGAAGGTTGGCATCGACCCTCAGGGGTGGCGTGGGGCCCTTCCCAGAGAATGCAGAGCTCCCCACCAGGAGCTGCCAGTGGGGACAGGTGGGGACGGGGCTCCGTGATCTCAAGTTTGAGAGACGCTAAGGAAAACAGTCTAAGCCCGTCTGCTATGCTCAGTCTTCCAGAGCCTTGAAGGGCCTGTCTGTGGCTTTGCAGAAAGAAACGTGGCCCAAACTCACTATTTCCCAAACGTATTTGACCTGAAACTAACTTTTCATAGAATCCCTCATGGAACACACTTTGAGAAACACTCATCAAAAGGTGAGAACATTGAAGCCAAGGAGAAGGAGGGGACTGCCTCCCTGCTAGGAGAGAAGGAAGCTGTGAACAGGCTAGGGGGCTTCTCCAGTTCCTAGATGGGCTGCCCATCCAGGGCAGACCGTCTGGTCCAAGGTGACCGAGGTACTGAATAGTGAGGCCTCTTTGAAAGATAATTTATTCCCTCCCTTACCTCTGTCCCCTGAGAACAGAAAAAAAAAGAAAAAGAAAAAGAATTTCTTCGTAGCACTTAATAGCGCCTACAGTTACATAATACCTTTATTTGTGGGTGAGGCATTCTCCCTTCGAGGTCGGGGCCTTGCCTGTCTGTTAACCGCTGTGGGCTGGGCCCTGGGACAGCACCTGAGGCATTGCAGGGCGCCATGGACATCACTGGAAGGACGGCTGAGTCGTATCTACCCAGCTTTCCGGGGCAGATAGCAGAAAGGGATACAGTGGTAGGGAGTGTGTCCCAGTGGAATTCTGGGTTGGAAGACACCTGGCTGCTTCTGGATCCTGAGGGCTCACTTGGATATTTATGCCTGTGAGAGGGTCAGACACTAGAGTGAAGGTTGGAAGCTACCTCCTCCTGTCCCATCTGCGGCGCCACCCAGAACCTTCTGCCTGCCCCCCCCCAATCCATCTTCATTCCCTAGCTTCCTGCTCTTTTAGACAGTATTTAGCACTTAGTATAAATGGTTGTGCTCTCAGCCCTTAAGGGGTGTGTGTGTGTATGTGTGTGTGTGTATTTCTATTTGTAAAAATCATGAGCAAGTTTTCCTATGGCTCAGTTTTCCCATCTGTAAAATGGGGGTAGTAACAGCCTCTCATGGGGCATAGTGGTGCCCAGCACACAGTAGGCGGCTGATGTCAGCATGAGGGGTGTGTGTGTGTAAATACACAGATCCATCCCTAGGGATCTCAACCTTCCTGAACATCAGCAAATCAACTCACTGCTCAGCAGTGAGACTACACACTGCATATTTTTACTTAAATGGGCCATGTATAATTTATCATTTTCACACATTATAATCCACATTCGTAAAGGCTCTTTCCAAACCACACCTGCAGGGGGGCAAAATAATGCAGGCAGAAAAGTCGACCCTGAACTGTCCACCCCATGGGAGCCACGCATGGGCTACCCTGTTTCCAGCTCACCTTTTGTGGTAGAAAGGTGGGTGTGGTGCTCAGCCTTGCACCCGGGGCTAGAGTAGTTCTTACTGTATCTTAGTTACTCCTGTTCTCAAAGCCCTCTAGTCACGTGAGTCAGTGAACCTGGT
>NW_023249644.1:0-724 GCF_002007445.2 Ailuropoda melanoleuca | reverse complement strand
ATAGCTTTAGGAGAATAGGTATTATTTCTTCTTTGAATGTTTGGTAGAATTCCTCAGGAAAACCGTCTGGGTCTGGAGTTTTGTTATCTGGAATGTTGTTTAGCACAGACTCAATCTCCTCATAATTAATTGGCCTGTTTATAAAATCTATTTCTTCCTCTTTCAGTCTTGGTAATTTATAGGTTTCCAGGAAGGCCTCCATCTCGTCCAGATTGCTTAGTTTTTTGGCATATAGCTGTTGATAAAAATTTCTAATAATCCTTCCAATTTCAATGGTGTTGGTCGTGACCTGTCCATTATCATTCATAATTTTATTAATTTCCATACTTTCTCTTTGCTTTTGGATAAGTCTTGCCAGTGGTCTGTCAATTTTATGGATTCTCTCAAAGAACCAGCTTCTAGTCCTGTTGATTTGCTCTACCATACTTCTTGTTTCTAATTCGTTTATTTCTGCTCTAATTTTGGTCAACTGCTTCCTCGTGAGTGGATTAGGCCTGTCCCTCTGTTGCTGTTCCAGCTTCTTGAGGTGAGAATATAAAAACTGCATTTTAGATTTTTCTATTCTTTTGANGACTGCCTTTGCAGTATCCCATAGTTTTTGGACCATTTTGTTTTCATTCTTGTTGGTCTCCATAAATTGTTTAAATTGATTTTTGATCTCCTGGTTTATTGAGACATTCTTGAGCAGGATGGTTCTTAGTCTCCAAGTGTTTGAGTTTTTTTC
>NW_023249643.1:0-1777 GCF_002007445.2 Ailuropoda melanoleuca | reverse complement strand
GCCAATATTACCTTGATCCCCAAACCCGGCAAAGACCCCATCAAAAAGGAGAATTACAGACCGATTTCCCTGATGAATATGGACTCCAGAATCCTCAACAAGATCCTTGCTAACAGAATCCAACAGTACATTAAAGGATTATCCATCATGACCAAGTGGGAATCAACCCTGGGATACAAGGGTCGTTCAACATTCACAAATTTATCAGTGCCTTAGATTTTATCCAGAAAGAAAAATTCAAAAATCATATGATTCTCTCAACAGATAAAGAAAAAGCATTTGACCAAATACAGCATCCTTTCCTGATTAAAACCCTTCAGAGTGTAGGAATAGAGGGTACATTTCTCAATCTCATAAAAGCCATCTATGAAAAGCCTACTGCAAGCATTATTCTCAATGGGGAAAAGCTGGAAGCCTTTCCCTTAAGATCAGGAACACGACAAGGATNGATGCAGAAAAAGCATTTGACAAAATACAGCATCCTTTCCTGATTAAAACCCTTCAGAGTGTAGGAATAGAGGGTACATTCCTCAATCTCATAAAAACCATCTATGAAAAGCCTACAGCAAATATCATTCTCAATGGGGAAAACTGGAAGCCTTTCCCTTAAGATANTCTCGCCACTATTATTCAACATAGTACTAGAAGTCCTTGCAACAGCAATCGGACAACAAAAAGGGATAAAAGTTATCCAAATCAGCAAAGNCTGCAAGCATTATTCTCAATGGGGAAAAGCTGGAAGCCTTTCCCTTAAGATCAGGAACACGACAAGGATGCCCACTCTCGCCACTATTATTCAACATAGTACTAGAAGTCCTTGCAACAGCAATCAGAAGACAAAAAGGGATCAAAGGTATCCAAATCGGCAAAGAAGAAGTCAAACTGTCTCTCTTTGCAGATGACATGATACTCTATATGGAAAACCCAAAGGAATCCACTCCCAAACTATTAGAAGTTATAGAGCAATTCAGTAATGTGGCAGGATACAAAATCAATGCTCAGAAATCAGTTGCATTTCTATATATGAATAATGAGACTGAAGAAAGAGAAATTAGGGAATCCATCCCATTTACAATAGCACCAAAAACCATACGTTACCTTGGAATTAACTTAACCAGAGACGTAAAGGACCTATATCCTAGAAACTATAGATCACTTTTGAAAGATATTGAGGAAGACATAAAAAGATGGAAAAATATTCCATGCTCATGGATTGGAAGAATTAACATAGTTAAAATGTCCATGCTACCCAGAGCAACCTACACTTTCAATGCTATCCCGATCGAAATACCGAGGACATTTTTCAAAGAACTAGAACAAATAGTCCTTAAATTTTTATGGAACCAGAAAAGGCCCCGAATCTCCAAGGAACTGTTGAAAAGGAAAAACAAAGCTGGGGGCATCACAATGCCGGATTTCGAGCTGTACTACAAAGCTGTGATCACAAAGACAGCATGGTACTGGCACAAAAACAGACACATCGACCAATGGAACAGAATAGAGAACCCAGAAATGGACCCTCGGCTCTTTGGGCAACTAATCTTTGATAAAGCAGGAAAAAACATCCGGTGGAAAAAAGACAGTCTCTTCAATAANAAAGACAGTCTCTTCAATAAATGGTGCTGGGAAAATTGGACAGCTACATGCAAAAGAATGAAACTTAACCACTCTCTCACACCATACACAAAGATAAACGCCAAATGGAAGAAAGACCTCGATGTGAGACAGGAATCCATCAAAATCCTAGAGAAGAACATAGGCAGCAACCTCTACGACA
>NW_023249642.1:404-635 GCF_002007445.2 Ailuropoda melanoleuca | reverse complement strand
TGCCAATAAATTAAACAACCTGGAAGAAATGGACGCCTTCCTGGAAACCTAAAAAACTACCAAGACTGAAAGGGAAGAAATTGATTATCTAAATAGACCTAGTAATTGTGAAAAGATTGAAGTAATGATCAAAACCTCCCAAAAAACAAGAATCCAGGGCCTGATGGATTCCGTGGGGAATTCTACCAAACATTCAAAGAAGAAATCAT
This sequence comes from Ailuropoda melanoleuca, assembly GCF_002007445.2. Classification (NCBI taxonomy): domain Eukaryota; kingdom Metazoa; phylum Chordata; class Mammalia; order Carnivora; family Ursidae; genus Ailuropoda; species Ailuropoda melanoleuca. Next base: position 426 of record NW_023249642.1, on the reverse strand, counting down.
ACCTATTCTCCTGAAGCTGTTT
>NW_023249642.1:0-192 GCF_002007445.2 Ailuropoda melanoleuca | reverse complement strand
GGGATGCAAGGGTGGACCAACATTCTCAAATCGATCAGTGTGATGATCACATCAACAGGAAAAGAGTCAAGAACCATATGACCCTCTCAATTGATGCAGAAAAAGCATTTCACAAAATATGGCATCCTTTCCTGATTCAAACCCTTCGGAGTGTGGGGATAGAGGGTACATTTCTCAATTTCATAAAAACCA
>NW_023249641.1:0-1018 GCF_002007445.2 Ailuropoda melanoleuca | reverse complement strand
TTTTTGCCATTCTAACTGGTGTAAGGTGGTATCTTGGTGTGGTTTTGATTTGAATTTCCCTGATGGCTAATCATTTTGAACATTTTTCCATGTGTCTGTTAGCCATTTGTATGTCCTCATTGGAAAAGTGTCTGTTCACATCTTCTGCCCATTTTATGATTTGTTTATTTGTTTCTCGTGTATTGAGTTTGAGAAGTTCTTNNGTGTATTGAGTTTGAGAAGTTCTTTGTAGATCTTGGATACCAGTCTTTTATCTGTAGCATCATTTGCAAATATCTTCTCCCATTCCGCGGGCTGTCTCTTAGTTTTTTTGACTGTTTCCTTGGCTGTGCAGAAGCTTTTTATCTTGATGAAGTCCCACAAGTTCATTTTATCTTTTGTTTCTCTTGCCTTTGGAGATGTGTTATGAAAAAGGTTGCTTTCGCCAATGTCATAGAGATTGCTGCCTATGTTCTCCTTTAGGATTTTGATGGATTCCTGTCTCACATCGAGGTCTTTCATCCATTTGGAGTTTATCTTTGTGTATGGTGTGAGAGAGTTGTCAAGTTTCATTCTTTTGCATGCAGCTGTCCAATTTTCCCAGCACCATTTATTGAAGAGACTCTCTTTTTTCCACCGGATGCTCTTTCTGCTTTGTTGAAGATTAGTTGACCATAGAGTTGAGGGCCCATACCAGGGACTCTATTACTTTTTCCACAACTTCACTGACTCCCATGCATTCTCCCTCCCATGATTTGTGGCTCTCTGTGAGAGCCTGTAAAACAGAAGTTAAAGAAATCTATAGGATTCCATCCCAGTATCACCTCTCAATCTATNAAGCAGGGGGAGTGGGAGAGGAAGAAGCAGGCTCCCAGCAGAGGATCCTGATGTGGGGCTCGATCCCACAACGCTGGGATCATGCCCTGAGCTGAAGGCAGACGCGTAATGACTGCGCTACCCAGGCGCCCCTATGTGTCTGTTTTTGTGCCAGTACCATGTTGTCTTTGTGATCACAGCTTTGTAGTACAGCTCGAAATCC
>NW_023249640.1:0-762 GCF_002007445.2 Ailuropoda melanoleuca | reverse complement strand
CTCCCCCTGCTTGTGTTCCCTCTCTCGCTGGCTGTCTCTGTCAAATAAATAAAATCTTTAAAAAAAAAATCTGAAATAAGAAAACATCAGAGTTCCTCATGTGTAATAAGGCTAATTTGGGGGGGGGACTGTGTGTGTATGTGAACACACATATATCATGTGTACAAGGTTTCAGTACGGTATGTGTATCTCACCGTCAGTCATAGGACATTGTGTATCGTGGGTTACTCCCTCTCCAGCCTGGCTTCCTCGGGATCCTGGCGTAGGGGTAGGTGGCAGCCCACTTCTCCCAGCACCTCCTGAGAAGAAGGCCCACTGATGTTGTGAACCACGTGTCACAGCAAAATAAAGGGAGAGAATAGGTTTCCAACATCCATGCCTGTCACACAGCAAAAGTACAGAAGCAAATGGAGTCTTCCTACCAAGACAGCACATAGGTGCTTAAAATAGGGCTTGCCTTGGCTGCCGGCTCCGGATGCCATCTCTGTGTTTGTTTTGCTATTGTCCTTTTCTTTTCAATTCATTACTACAGGTTTCCTGAGTTCCGCCTCTTGGATACCTTCATGTGTCTCCTTCTACCCTCCTTCTTGTCCTCTTTTTTTTTTAATGATTTTTTTTATTATATTATGTTGGTCACCATACAGTACATCCCCAGATTCCGATGCAAAATTCGATGCTTCATTAGTTGCGCATAACACCCAGTGCATCATGCAATACATGCCCTCCTTACTACCCATCACCAGTCTATCCCATTCCCCCACC
>NW_023249639.1:7240-8161 GCF_002007445.2 Ailuropoda melanoleuca | reverse complement strand
ATATAAGCTTAAAGTGGCCTTATTCCTGAAGTCCAAAAAGAACAAGTAAACTGACCAGAGGACCACTTCCCATCCTACTCAGGGAATGTGTGTGTAGAGACAGCGAGATGCTCCTGTTTGTATCTGTAATTTAAGAGTCTGGGTTCCAAAGAATCCTGCCCATCCAAGTGGGCATTCTATTGAATCAAACATTCTATTCAACCAAGCTAGTCTCGCCACTCAGGAGAGCCAGAGATATCACAGATGCCCTGCAGATTAAGAGAGAGGAATTCTCTTGGTATAGACACAATCAGAAGCCACAAAATATAATTACATATTCACCTTTCCCCGAAAATATTAAGAAATGACAGAGAACTTTGGAACTGTTTAGAGTACCGAAAGAAATATATTCCTTCCATAGGTCTGGGGTTATTTTGGTGTGTTTTTTTTTTTTCATAAAACGGGCATTTTATTTTCAATTTTTAAATATTTTTAAATAAAACATTTATTTAATCTGACTGTAAAGGTTAAGACTTGATCATGGTAGGAAATATAATAAGATAAAGGGGAGGGGGGAAGTCACTGAAAATTCCAAATCCAAAGACAACCACATTTTCTTTTTCTACTCAGAAGTTCGTGTCTATGTGTAGTGATGGTTTAAGTAGCAGACAAGGATGACACCTAACATATTCATCACCCCATTTTCTAACCAAGCCCTGATTGTGTTCACAAATCTACTCTCTACCTGAGGCCATGAGTTTCTGGGGAAGCAGATCCCAGTTCCAACTAAGATGAATGAATGACGACCGACGACCGAGTTAAGCTAATCACAACGGTCTCATTTCCCTTGATATTGACTCCTTTAGGTGTGGGCTTATATAAAATGTTGGCCCATGAACAGAGAGGAGAGGGTCAGGATGGCATCTATTATGAGGTTTTTGG
>NW_023249639.1:0-246 GCF_002007445.2 Ailuropoda melanoleuca | reverse complement strand
AACCCCGCCCGCCGGAGGCCCCGCCCCATAGACCCGCCCCGCGATGCCCCGCCCCGCCCACCCCGCATCTCTAGGCCCCGCCCACACTAGAGACCCGCCCACACTCAAGGCCTCTGTCCGCTGGCTGGGGCCGGCCGGGATCCCGGTGGCTGTAGCGGGTGCAAGGGCTGCACCCGCCCGAGGTCCACGGGAGAGGTCGTGGGCAGGGACCGCGCGGGCCCGGAGCAGACCTCCGGGAGGCGGCGG
>NW_023249638.1:8706-9391 GCF_002007445.2 Ailuropoda melanoleuca | reverse complement strand
ATTGAAACACTATTATTTTATCTTCTAATTATGGGATCTAGCAAAATGAACAAAGCTGGTCTTTCAGTCTTTACTATGACTGAAGCAACAGCATGGTTTGCAGGGTAGATTACATTGATTTACTGCTAAGTAAATGGAGGCTTGTGGGCTAGTCATGTTAGGTTGCAGTATTGCTTCTGTTTGCAATAGATTCACTTAGTTAAGAGGAAAATAAAATCTTTTCTTCCTAGGAGCTTTAACATATTGTATTTACTTCTACCTGGGTTAAAATGAATGGTTATGAAAAAGTAAAATTTTCAAGGAATAGGTAGCATTAATAAGCACTGATTTGCATTGATTCGATAATTTAGAATATGAAATGTGGTCTGAGAAATGTTATGAGTGTTCATAGTCATTTGGAGATTTTTGCCAGAGCTATTTGGAAATGTGAAATTGAAAACAGATGAGATTTGGACCTGATGGTAAACAGCCCTTAGATTTGCCATGAGGCAGCATAGGATCTATTTTCTTCTTCAATACAAAAGATGATGGGCAATTTGAGTGTCATTTTTGCACAATCTTGTAGACTTGTTTTCTGATCTATACGTTTTGTTTCTGTGGTAAGGCATGATTCATTTCAAATTTATGTTATACTTTATGATGGTTTTTAAAAATTGGTTCATATTGTTTTGGTTTTTTTTTTTTT
>NW_023249638.1:0-887 GCF_002007445.2 Ailuropoda melanoleuca | reverse complement strand
AGCACGAACAGGAGGAGGGGCAGGCAGAGGGAGTGGGAGAAGCAGGCTCCCCGCTGAGCAGAGAGTCCAACATGGGGGCTTGATTCCAAGACCCCGGAATCATGACCTGAACCAAAGGCAGACACTTACCCCACTGAGCTACCCCGGTGCCCCCCATACAAATTTTAGAATTGTTTGTTCTAGCTCTGTGAAAAATGCTGGTGGTATTTTGATGAGTATTGCATTAAATGGATAGATTGCTTTGGGTAGTATAGACATTTTAAGAATGTTTGTTCTTCCATGCACCCTGATGTTTATAGCGGCATTATCAACAATAGCAAACTATGGAGAGAGTCCAAATGTCCATCGACTGATGAATGGATAAAGAAGATGGGGTATATATACAACAGAATATTACTTAACCATCAGAAAAAATGAAATCTTCCCATTTGCAATGACATGGATGGAGTGAGAGTGTACTATGTTAAGTGAAATAAGTCAGAGAAAGATGAATACCATATGACCTCACTCACATGTGGAATTTAAGAAAGAAAACAGATGAACATATGGGATGGGGAAAAGAAGAAGAGAGAGGGAAACAAGCCATAAGAGACTTTTATCAGTAGAGAACAAACTGAGAGTTGATGGAGGGAAGTGGGTGGGGGATGGGCTAGATGGGTGATGGGTATTAAGGAGGGCACTTTTTATGATGACCACTGGGTGTTGTATGTAAGTGATGAATCACTGAATTCTACTGTAAAAACCAATATTGCACTGTGTGTTAACTACCTAAAATTTAAATTAAAAAAGATAATAATAAAAAAAATGTTTTCCCCAAAAAAGTCTTACTATAACTTCAAGATCTCATGGTTTGTTTTACAGTTATCTTTTTAGAGCACACAATTCCC
>NW_023249636.1:1200-2180 GCF_002007445.2 Ailuropoda melanoleuca | reverse complement strand
CCCTTCTTCTTGGTAATCAAGCAGAGCGTCCAGGAAAACACCTCCAGCGAACATCAGCCTTTTCCCTGGGGTCCCTGATTCCTCAGTGCTTGTATGGGCCTTGGACGTATCCTATCACACCTGCGGTGGCAATGGAACGAAAAGTCCAAAGGCGAGTCCGTCAGAAACAACACCGTGCAGAGCCAGTCTTTGCACTATCATAAGCCTTTGTGACTAGGGATCCATGAGGAAAAGTGGTCACGGAAGCCTGACGAGCGTGCCCACTAGGGGTCTCTAGGACACCACACAGTTCAAGGAAATATCAACGAACATGATCTCTCATGAGAAAGGGAGCATGATTGAAAAAGTCCAGGATTTTCGAGGACTCAGCGCCCTTCTTCTTGGTAATCAAGCAGAGCGTCCAGGAAAACACCTCCAGCGAACATCAGCCTTTTCACTGGGGACCCTGATTCCACATTGGGTGTATGGACCTGGGAAGGATCCATCACTTAGAACCAAGAAACAAAGTGTGAGGGGAAAGCCCTTGAAGTCACGACGGCCTTATGGAAGGTGGAACAGGAATCAAGGTGCTTTGGTACCGTGAGTGAAACACGACGAACACAGCACTGAGAAAGACAATTCGGCCAAAACCCGCTTCCAACGAAATGTTTGCTCCCTGGGGAAATCCTGTCAAAACTGCTGGCGGCAATGGAACGAAAAGGCCCAAAACATGTCCGTCAGAAACAACACCGTACAGGGACCGTCTTAGCACTATCATCACCCTTCGTGAATAGGGAAACATGAGGGAAAGTGGTCGCGGAAGCCTGACGAGAGTGCCCCATAGTGGTCTCTGAGACACCACACAGTTCAGGGAAATATCAACGAACATGATCTCTCATGAGTAAGGGATCATGAGTGAAAATGTTCAGGATTTTCGAGGACTCCACGCCCTTCTTCCTGGTAATAAAGCAGAGCGTCCAGGAAAACACCTCCAGCGAACA
>NW_023249636.1:412-741 GCF_002007445.2 Ailuropoda melanoleuca | reverse complement strand
AAAAGGCCAAATGCGAGTCCGTCAGAAACAACACCGTGCAGAGCCAGTCTTAGCACTATCATCAGCCTTCGTGACTATGGATGCATGAGGGAAAGTGGTCGCGGAAGCCTGACGAGCATGCCCACTAGTGGTCTCAGAGACACCACACAATTCAGGGAAAGATCAGGGAACATGATCTCTCATGAGTAAGGGAACATGAGTGAAAAAGTTCAGGATTTTCGAGGACTCAGCGCCCTTCTTCTTGGCAATCAAGCAGAGCGTCTAGGAAAACACCTCCAGCGAACATCAGCATTTTCCCTGGAGATCCCGATTCCACATTGGGTGTAGGG
>NW_023249636.1:0-209 GCF_002007445.2 Ailuropoda melanoleuca | reverse complement strand
AATTCAGGGAAATATTAACGAACATGATCTCTCATGTAAGGGAGCATGAATGAAAAAGTACAGGATTTTCGAGGACTCAGCACCCTTCTTCTTGGTAATCAAGCAGAGCGTCCAGGAAAACACCTCCAGCCAACATCAGACTTTTCCCTTGGGACCCTGATTCCACACGGCTTGTATGGGCCTGGGACGTATCCTATCACACCTGCCGT
>NW_023249635.1:0-747 GCF_002007445.2 Ailuropoda melanoleuca | reverse complement strand
GTGGCACTGGCACTGGCCTCGGCTGCTTCTGCAGTCATGAGGGAAAAGCATCTGGCCTGGGTGGTCCATCCGAAGCTTTGCTCTGCAGGACAAGACCTGAGTTTCCTGCCACCTCATTAAATGGGACCAGGTCACAAGCCCATGGATGAGTCAATCTCCGGAACCAGGGAGTGGGACCGTGGAGACCAGCACAGGTTGTTAGGTCCTCTGTTGTAATGACTTTTGTAATTGCTGTGGTAGCAATGTCTTCTGAGATGCATTTGTTAATAAAACTGGTATTGATTTCTGGTAGTGAGTGGGTCCAAGGTGCTGGCTTAGTACCTAGCACCTCAGTCCCGGCACCTTGGTACTACTGTATTAATCCGAAGAGACAGTGGCTGAGAATGAGCAAAGTTGATGCAAAGTGGTCTGGAATGCACAAAGTAATGNTTTTTTTTTTTTTTTTTTTTTTTTTTTTTTTTTTTTTTTTTTTTTTTTTTTTTTTTTTTTTTTTTTTTTTTTTTTTTTTTTTTTCTGCGAGGAATCCATGGTGGTTCACCGTCAATAATTTTGCAGATGAAGAATATGCCTTTTGCATGGAGTATGGCAAGACTTGTTCCAAGTATTTTCTAGTTGGTACAGAAGTCGGGGAGAGCGGCACCCTCCATCTGCTGGGATAGTCGTGAGACGCTGAGTTCTCTCAAGAAGATATCTGGCTTTCGCAGCACTCACTGTGAGCCTGCACACAGGACTGACGAGGACATTTAA
>NW_023249634.1:0-1092 GCF_002007445.2 Ailuropoda melanoleuca | reverse complement strand
TATTCTCAATATCTATGAAGTTAAAGAGGTAGGAAATAAACAAGTAACTGTTTATGAACAAAATTTTCATTTCAGAAAATAAAATAGAAGATATATTCAATATCTCTGAAGTTAAAGAGGAAGTAGGAAATATGAAACAAGTAACTNACAAAAACCACAACACGCACAAGGAAACAGATTTCAAAAATTTGCATTATCAGAAAATAAAATAAAGTATTCTCAATATCTATGAAGTTAAAGAGGTAGGAAATAAACAAGTAACTGTTTATAAATATGAACAAAATTTTCATTATCAGAAAATAAAATAGAAGATATATTCAATATCTCTGAAGTTAAAGAGGAAGTAGGAAATATAAAACAAGTAACTCTTTATAATATGAATAGGTTTTAATAAGTACCAAATTGAACTTCTAGAAAAGAAAGACATAATACAGTAATTGAAATTTAAAACTCAGTAGATTAGGGAACAGATTAAGTGAAAAGAAGATTGGAAGATTAATAATCTAGCAAATAGATCTGAAGAGATTAGAAGGCAATACACATGGGNTTAGAAGGCAGTACATATGGAAAAAATATGGAGAATATGAAAACTGGGGTTAGGCAAATGGAGAAGGGACTGTGACTGTTTATTTAATCACAGTTCCAGCAAAAGAGAACAGGAAGAAGGGCAAAGAGGAAATATTTGAAGAAATAAAGGCAGGATGTTCCAAAATTGCTGGAAAATTTAAATCCTAAGCAAACTAAAAGGAAGCCATACTGAAATTAAGTATAAGTATTGAACATATCACACTGAAATTGCAGAAAACTAAAGAAAAAGTAGAGATCTTAAAAACAGCCAAAGAAAAAGTTTTCCCTGAAAGAGACTTAAAAACAATAATGACAGCCAGAAAGCCAAGGAATAGTATTTTCAAGGGGCTGGGAGAAGGTAACTCTCAGCATAGAAGTGTATACTCTGGAAAATTATCTTTTAAGAATGAGAATAAAGGTAATTCTGGGTAAATAAAACTAAGAATTTACTACACACAGATCTTCATGAGAAATATAGTGTGAGAAATATATGAACTAATAAATATATTAGTTTATATATGATGG
>NW_023249633.1:0-807 GCF_002007445.2 Ailuropoda melanoleuca | reverse complement strand
AATATTTTGAACTAAATGAAAATGAAACCACAACTTATCAAAATTTGTGAGATGCAGCAAAAGCAATGTTTGGGGGGGAATTTAAAGTACTGAGTGCATCTATTAAAAAAGAGGAACNAGAGGAAGATCTAAAATCAATAATCTAAACTTCCACCTTAGGAAATTAGAAAGAGAAGAACAAATTAAGTCCAAAGTAAGCAGAAGAAAAGAAAAAGAATTCGAGCAGAAGTCAATGAAATTGAAAACAGAAAATCAAAGAAAATCAATTAAAAAATTGTTTCATTGAAAAGATCAATAAAATTAATAAGCGAGGCAGGCTAGTTAAGAAAAAAAGAGAATATAAATTACTAATACCAGAAACAAGAGCCATCACTATAGATCCCATGAACATTAAGAAGATAATAAAGCAATATTATAAATAATTCTATGCCTACAAATTTTATAAACTAGGTGAAATGGACCAATTCCTTGAAAGACACAATCTGCCTAAATGCACACAAGATAAAGACAATCTGAATAGGCTGATAGGTATTAAATTGAATGAGCAGTTAATAACTTTCCATACTAAAAGCAGCAGGCCCAGATGGATTCACTTGTGAATTCTATCAAACGTTTAAAGAAGAAACCACATGGGTTCACTATAATCTTTCAGAAGATAGAAGCAAAAGAGATACTTCTTAGCTCATTTTCTGAGGCCATGCTTACTCTAAAATCAAACTGACAAACACATTGCAAGGAAAAAAAAAGAAATATAGATCAATACCTTTCATAAATGTAAATAAAATTATTAACAAATTGAGTCCAACA
>NW_023249632.1:331-789 GCF_002007445.2 Ailuropoda melanoleuca | reverse complement strand
CTATCTTTGCCATTCTAACTGGCGTAAGGTGGTATCTTAGTGTGGTTTTGATTTGAATTTCCCTGATGGCCTAATGATTTTGAACATTTTTTCATGTGTCTGTTACCCATTTGTATGTCATCATTGGAAAAGTATCTGTTTATATCTTCTANTTTACGATTTGTTTATTTCTCGTGTATTGAATTGGAGAAGTTCTTTGTAGATCTTGGATACCAGTCTTTTATCTGTAGCATCATTTGCAAATATCTTTTCCCATTCCGTGGGCTGCCTCTTAGTTTTTTTGACTGTTTACTTGGCTGTGCAGAAGGTTTTTATCTTGATGAAGTCCCACAAGTTCATTTTATCTTTTGTTTCTCTTGCCTTTGGAGATGTGTCATGAAAAAGGTTGCTTTGGCCGATGTCGTAGAGGTTGCTGCCTATGTTCTCCTCTAGGATTTTGATGGATTCCTGTCTCACAT
>NW_023249632.1:0-166 GCF_002007445.2 Ailuropoda melanoleuca | reverse complement strand
ATCAAAGATTAGTTGCCCAAAGAGCTGAGGGTCCATTTCTGGGTTCTCTATTCTGTTCCATTGGTCTACGTGTCTGTTTTTGTGTCAGTACCATACTGTCTTTGTGATCACAGCTTTGTAGTACAGCTCGAAATCCGGCATTATGATGCCCCCAGCTTTGTTTTTC
>NW_023249631.1:576-2599 GCF_002007445.2 Ailuropoda melanoleuca | reverse complement strand
TTTCCTCTTCATATCCATACATATATTTAAATATTTGACAGTTCAAACCATGATGTGGATTACTGTGGGAGGTGCGTTTAGACAAGCAGGGCTGTGTAGAGATGTGTATATGTGTATATTCACATATGAATGCATATGTGTGTCCATATATCTACATATGTCTATGTGTGCATACACACACACAAACTTGCCNCTAAATGATGTCAAACATTTACAAGTCTTAACTCTCAATTCCTTCCTAAAACATTTCCTCTTCATATCCATACATATATTTAAATATTTGACAGTTCAAACCATGATGTGGATTACTGTGGGAGGTGCGTTTAGACAAGCAGGGCTGTGTAGAGATGTGTATATGTGTATATTCACATATGAATGCATATGTGTGTCCATATATCTACATATGTCTATGTGTGCATACACACACACAAACTTGCTGCTTTATCTCTCACAATATTCCATATCATGTTCTGAACCATAATAATATTTAAATGTGTACAGATACCCACAGTCTTTGTTTCAAGACTTGTCCTTTGCCAAATCCCTCTCTTGGCTTGAAACTCTTCCTACATTTTTCACTCAGTCAGTTTCAGTTCACAATATAACACTCAAATGAAATCTAAGAACAGGAAAAGAAATCTGTGGTAATTAAAAACAAGAAATAGTCGCTTAGAGTGGAGAGAGACTTAGGCAATGACTGGAATGTAGCATAAGGAACTCTCTGAGGTACTGAAAATTCTCTGTATCTTTTTTTTTCTCCTTTTTAAAATTTAAATTCAATTAGCCAACATATAGCACATCATTAGTTCTTGGTGTAGTGTTCAACGATTTATTAGTTATGTATAACACCCAGTGCTCTGTATCCTACATTGGGCGATGGTCACACGGTAGCATACACATGTTCAATTTCACTGCAATGGATAATTAGACTCATTATCTTGTTGATGGGCATTTGGGTTGTCAGAGCTAGTTTGTAAATTATTATACAAGTCTTATTGTGGACTTATCCATTTGTTTCTTTTTAGTACGTACCAAGTAGCAGAACTGCTGGATTATAGGGGGAAACGTGTATTTCTTTGCAGGAAAAATTCAAGTAGAAAGAAAGAGTAAACCATATTAATAAAGGACCTGCACAGAAAAAGAAATGGACAGAAACTATTATTTCAAGAGCTAAGCTATGAAATACAATGAGAAAAATCTCTAAAATATTTCTGGGCTAAAAATGATTGTATTCTTTTGATGAGAATTTCACATTAATATATGCATATTTAAGAAAGGAGGGGGAAGATTACTCCAAAAAGAACAGGCAACTGATGGAGATCTTTTGAGAAAACTGAGTAAAATAAGCATAAAAAGAGAGAGAAAAGAAGAAAAAGAAAAAGAGAAAGAAAAAAAAAAGCAAGAATTGAGAGGCCAGAGATATGACAAAGAACAAAATGGGAAATAATCAAAATGTAGAGAAAAGAAGGTGAGATGAGGAGGTGAGCATGAAGGGGAGCTGTAAGCCCTTAGCATAAATTCCTGAGGAAAGTGGGAAGAAGAAAGAACATGAAAAATCCATGAAAGATCACAATGGATGGCACACAAAAGCATTTTCTTCTCCTCCTCACAGACCAAAACGATTTTGTATGTGTACTGAAGTTGGACTAATAATTCTGAGATTGGACAAGCAGTGACAGCTTAATACCAAAAAGAAGTAAGTACATAAGCAAATAAAGAAACTGGCAATGGTATCACATGAAGATACAGAGTGCCAGACAGTTGAGCCTCACTCAGAAGAAAAACATCTAGGTGGAAATCCCTGCGTTTTGGTCACTATTATCTAAAAGCCAGGCTTGGTAGAGAAAGGCAGTTTGCCACCATCATACTGCCATCAGTTAACTAATGATTTCTATGTCGAATGACTGAACTAAATCTCTGGGTCAGAAAGCAGCCGATATTTGAAATATCTTTCACATTCTGAGAGGGATAATCCATTACTCACAATAACCTATAACACTTGTCATCTGGGTTTTTTTTTTTT
>NW_023249631.1:0-328 GCF_002007445.2 Ailuropoda melanoleuca | reverse complement strand
ATTTGACAGAGAGAGACAGCCAGCGAGAGAGGGAACACAAGCAGAGGGAGTGGGAGAGGAAGAAGCAGGCTCACAGCAGAGGAACCTGATGTGGGGCTCGATCCCATAACGCCGGGATCATGCCCTGAGCTGAAGGCAGACGCCCAACCGCTGTGCCACCCAGGCACCCCAATCTGGGGGTTATGAATACATCACCGTGACACAGTAAACATGTTGTTACTGAAGTTACTGCCATCACCTTTCAAAAAAATAGAGGACAGAAATAATACCTATTCTCCTAAAGCTATTTCAAAAAATAGAAACAGAAGGAAAGCTACCAAACTCATTC
>NW_023249630.1:988-1286 GCF_002007445.2 Ailuropoda melanoleuca | reverse complement strand
GGATTATCCATCATGACCAAGTGGGATTCATCCCTGGGATGCAAGGGTGGCTCAACATTTGCAAATCGATCGGTGTCTTAGATTTTATCCAGAAGGAAAAATTCAAAAATCATATGATGNNNNCTCTCAACTGATGCAGAAAAAGCATTTGACAAAATACATCATCCTTTCCTGATTAAAACCCTTCCAAGTGTAGGGATAGAGGGCACATTCCTCAATCTCATAAAAACCATCTATGAAAAGCCTACACCAAATATCATTCCCAATGGGGAAAAGCTGGAAGCATTTCCCTTAAGAT
>NW_023249630.1:530-923 GCF_002007445.2 Ailuropoda melanoleuca | reverse complement strand
TACTAGAAGTCCTTGCAACAGCAATCAGACAATAAAAAGGGATAAATGTATCCAAATTGGCAAAAAGAAGACAAAATGTCTCTCTTCGCAGATGACAGGATAACCCAAAAGAATCCACTCCCAAATTTTAAGTAATAAAGCAATTCAGTAATGGGGCAGGATACAAAATCAATGCTCAGAAATCACTTGCATTTCTATACAAAAATAATGAAACTGAAGAAAGAGAAATTAGGGAATCCATCCCATTTACAATAGCACAAAAAATCATACGTTACCTTGGAATTAACCAGAGACGTAATGGATCTATATTCTAGAAACTATAAATCACTCTTGAAAGACATTGAGGAAGACATAAAAAGATGGAAAAATATTCCATGCTCATGGATCGGAAGA
>NW_023249630.1:0-189 GCF_002007445.2 Ailuropoda melanoleuca | reverse complement strand
GGTGGAAAAAAGACAGTCTCTTCAATAAATGGTGCTGGGAAAATTGGACAGCTACAAGCAAAAGAATAAAACTTGACCACTGTCTCACACCATACACAAAGATAAACTCCAAATGGACGAAAGACCTTGATGTGAGATAGGAATCCATCAAAATCCTAGAGGAGAACATAGGCAGCAACCTCTATGACA
>NW_023249629.1:528-621 GCF_002007445.2 Ailuropoda melanoleuca | reverse complement strand
TTTATTTATTTATTTATTTATTTATTTATTTATTTATTTTTTAATGATTTTTTATTATATTATGTTAGTCACCATACAGTACCTCCCCGGTTC
>NW_023249629.1:0-181 GCF_002007445.2 Ailuropoda melanoleuca | reverse complement strand
TCTTTCTGATAGCTGAGTAATATTCCATTGTATATATGGACCACAACTTCTTAATCCAGTCATCTGTTGAAGGGCATCTCGGCTCCTTCCAAGATTTAGATATTGTGGATAATGCTGCTATGAACATTGGGGTACCTATGGCCCTTCTCTTCACTACGTCTGTATCTTTGGGGTAAACACC
>NW_023249628.1:0-4873 GCF_002007445.2 Ailuropoda melanoleuca | reverse complement strand
CCCCATATCCGGCCCAGACATGCTGTACCTACCCCATCATCACGTGGGCCCATTGATGTCCGGCCCAGACATGCTGTACCTACCCCATCACCATATGGGTCCCCGATGTCTGGCCCAGACTCGCTGTACCTACCCCATCAGCACATGGCCCCCCGATGTCCGGCCCAGATCCACTGTACCTACTCCGTCACAACATGGGCCCTCTATGTCCGGGCCAGACACACTGTACCTACCCCATCACCACGTGAACCCCCGATGTCCGGTCGAGACCCTATGTACGTACCCCAACACCAGATGGGCCCTCTGATGTCCGGCCCAGACACTCTGTACCTACCCCATCACCACATGGGGCCCCGATGTCCGGCCCCGAAATACTGTACCTACCCCATCACCAGATGGGCCCCCTGATGTCAGGCCCAGACCCACTGTACCTACCCGATCACCACATGGGCCCCGATGTCCACCCCAGACACGCTAACCAACCCCAACACCACTTGGGCCCCCTGATGTCTGGCCCAGAGACGCGTTACCTACCCCACCACCAGATGGGCCCCGATGTCCACCCACGAAACGCTAACATACACCATCACCACATGGGACCCCTAATGTCCGGCCCAGACACGCTGTAACTTCCCCATCACCAGACGGGTCCCACGATGTCCAGCCCAGACACGCTGTATCTACGCCATCACCACATTGGCACCTGATATCCGGCCCAGACACGCTGTACGTACCCCATCAGCACATGGGCCCCCCGAGGTCCGGCCCAGACACGCTGTAACTTCCCCATCACCAGACGGGCCCCGATATCCAGCCCAGACACGCTGTACCTACCCCATCACCACATGGGCACCCGATGTCCGGCCCAGACATGCTATACTTAACCCATCACCACATGTGCCCCCCGATGTCCGGCCCAGCCTCCTGTACCTACCCTATCACCACATGGGCCCCCCGAGGTCAGGCCCAGACACGCTGTATCTTCCCCATCACCACATGGGCCTTCTATTTTTTCTGGCCCAGACACGCTGTCCCACCCCATCACCAGAAGGGCCCCCCCGATATCCGGCCCAGAAACACTGTACCTACCGCATCAACAGACGGGCCTCATGATGTCCAACCCAGACACGCTGTACCTACCCCATCACCACATGGGCACCCGATGTCCGGCCCAGACATGCTATACTTAACCCATCACCACATGTGCCCCCCGATGTCCGGCCCAGCCTCCTGTACCTACCCTATCACCACATGGGCCCCCCGAGGTCAGGCCCAGACACGCTGTATCTTCCCCATCACGACATGGGCCTTCTATTTTTTCTGGCCCAGACACGCTGTCCCAAACCATCACCAGATGGGCCCCCCCGATATCCGGCCCAGAAACGCTGTACCTCCCCCATCAACAGACGGGCCTCATGATGTACAACCCAGCCACGCTGTACGTACCCCATCAACACAAGGGACCCCGATATCCGGCCCAGACACGCGTTACCTACCCCATCACCACATGGGCCCTCTGTTTTCTGGTCCAGACACGCTGTACCTACCCCATCAGCACATGGGCCCACCGACGTCCGGCCCAGACACGTGTACCTACCCCATCACCAGATGGGCCCTGATGTCCGTCCAAGACATGCTTTACCTACCCTATCACCACATGGGCCCTCTGATGTCCGGCCCAGACACGCTCTACCTACCCCAACACCACATGGTCCCCCCGATGTCCAGCTCAGACACACTGTACCTACCACATCACCACATGGGTCCCCCGAGGTCAGGCCCAGACACACTGTACCTTCCCCATCACCAGACGGGCCTCCCAACATCCGGCTAATACATGCTGTACCTACCCAATCACCACATGGGCCCAATGATGTCCGGCCCAGACAAGCTGTACCTATGCCAACACCAGATGGGCCACTGATGTCTCGCCCAGACACGCTGTACCTATGCATACACCAGAAGGGCCCCCCGATATCCTGCCCAGACACGCTGTACCTACACAATCAACAGATAGGCCCCCCGATGTCCAACCCAGACCCGCTGTACTTTCCCCATCATCACACAGGTCCCACGATGTCCAGCCCAGATACGCTGTACCTACGCCATCACCACATGGGCACCCGATGTCTAGCCCAGACAAGCTACACGTAACCCATCACCACATGGGCCCCGAAGTCCGGCCCAGACACGCGTTACCTACCCCATCACCACATGGGCCAGTCCGATGTCCGGCCCGACACACTGTACCTTCCCCATCACCAGACGGGTCCCCCGATGTCTGGCCCATACACGCTGAACCTACCCCATCACCACATGGGCTCCCGATGTCCGGCCCAGACACGGTGTACCTTCCCCATCATCAGACAGTCCCCCTGATGTCCAGCCCAGACACGCTGTACCTACCCCATCACCACATGGGCCCTCCGATGTCTGGCCCAGACACACCGTAGCTACCCTGTCACCACATGGGCCCTCAGTTTCCTGGCCCAGACACGCTGTACCTACCCCATCACCACATAGCCCCCCCGATTTCCGGCCCAGACACGATGTACCTACTCATCACCAGATGGACCTGATTTCAATCTGAGACATGCTGTACTTACCCCATCACCACATGGGCCCACCGATGTCCGACCCAGACATGCTGTACCTAACCCATCACCACATGGGCCCCCCGAGGTCAGACCCAGGCACGCTGTACCTTCCCCATCACCACATGGGCCCCGATGTCCAGTTCAGACACGCTGTACCTACCCCATCACCACATGGGCCCCCCGATGTCCGGCCCAGACATGCTGTACCTTCCCCATCACCACGTGGGCCCACTGATGTCCGGCACAGACACGCTGTACCTATGCCCACACCAGATGGGCCCCCTGATGTCCGGCCCAGATATGCTGTACCTACCCCATAAACACATGGGCACCCCGATGTCCGGCCCAGACACTCTGTACCTACCCATCACCAGATGGGCCCCCCGATGTCTGGCCCAGACACGTTTTACCTACCCCAATACCACATGGGACCCCCGATGTCCAGCCCAGACACGCTGTACCTACCCCATCACCACATGGGCCCCCCGATGTCCGGCCCAGACACGCTGTACCTACCCCATCACCACATGGGCCCCCCGATGTCCGGCCCAGACACGCTGTACCTACCCCATCACCACATGGGCCCCCCGATGTCCGGCCCAGACACGCTGTACCTACCCCATCACCACATGGGCCCCCCGATGTCCGGCCCAGACACGCTGTACCTACCCCATCACCACATGGGCCCCCCGATGTCCGGCCCAGACACGCTGTACCTACCCCATCACCACATGGGCCCCCCGATGTCCGGCCCAGACACGCTGTACCTACCCCATCACCACATGGGCCCCCCGATGTCCGGCCCAGACACGCTGTACCTACCCCATCACCACATGGGCCCCCCGATGTCCGGCCCAGACACGCTGTACCTACCCCATCACCACATGGGCCCCCCGATGTCCGGCCCAGACACGCTGTACCTACCCCATCACCACAAGGGCCCCCCGATGTCCGGCCCAGACACGCTGTACCTAACCCATCACCACATGGGCCCCCCGATGTCCGGCCCAGACACGCTGGACCTACCCCATCACCACAAGGGCCCCCCGATGTCCGGCCCAGATCCGCTGCACTACCCCATCACCACATGGCCCCCAATGTCCGCCCCAGATCTGCTGTACCTACTCCATCACCACATGGGCCCTCTGATGCCCGGCCCAGACACTCTGTACCTACTCCATCACCACATGGGTCCCCCGATGTCCAGCCCAGACACTCTGTACCTACTCAATAACCACATGGGCCCCCCGAGGTCCGGCCCAGGCACGCTGTACCTACCTCATCACCAGACGGGACCCCCGATGTCCAGCCCAGACACGCTGTACCTACCCCATCACCACATGGGAACCCGATCTCCAGCCCAGACACGCTGTACCTATCCCATCACCAGACGGCCCCCCCTTGTCCAGCCCAGGCACGCTGTATCTACCCCATCACCAGAGAGCCCCCCGAGGTCCGGTCTAGACATGCTGTACCTTCCCCATCAACAGACGGGCCCCCCGATGTCCGGCCCAGAGTCGCTGTACTTACCCCATCACCGCATGGGCCCCCGATGTCTGGCCCAGACACGTGAACCTATCCCTTCAGCAATGGGCACTGATGTCCGTCCAAGACACGCTTTACCTACCCCATCACCACATGGGCCCCCAATGCCCGACCAAGACACGCTGTATCTACACCATCACCACATGGGCCCCCCGATGTCAGGCCCTGATACTCTGTACCTACCCTATCACCACATGGGCCCCCGATGTCCGGCCCAGACACGCTGTACCTAACCCATCACCACATGGGCCCCCCGAGGTCAGACCCAGGCACGCTGTACCTTCCCCATCACCACATGGGCCCCGATGTCCAGTTCAGACACGCTGTAGCTACCCCATCACCACATGGGCACCCCAATGTCTGGCCCAGACATGCTGTACCTACCCCATCACCACGTGGGCCCACTGATGTCCGGCCGAGACACGCTGTACCAATGCCCACACAAGATGGGCCCCCTGATGTCCGGCCCAGACATGCTGTACCTACCCCATAAACACAAGGGCACCCCGATGTCCGGCCCAGACACTCTGTACCTACCCCATCACCACATGGGGTCCTGATGTCTGGCCCGGACCCGCTGTACCTACCCGATCACCACTAGGGCCCTCCGTTGTCTGGCCCAGACACTCTGTACCTACCCCATCACCACATGGGGTCCTGATGTCTGGCCCGGACCCGCTGTACCTACCCGATCACCACTAGGGCCCTCCGTTGTCTGGCCCAGACACCCT
>NW_023249627.1:219-676 GCF_002007445.2 Ailuropoda melanoleuca | reverse complement strand
TGCAGGAAGCCTTCCTGATGTAGTCATCCAGTCTGTCTGTGCCTCTGTCATCAGTCTGTCTGACTTCCCACTTCTCACAGAGGGAGTTTCTGTCTGTCTGTCTGCACCTGCCTTTTGTAGCTTCCTTAAGCCTGTCACATGCAGACCTCACTGCTAGGCTGAGCTATGAGGCCATTACCCTAAATGGAATTAATGTGTGCTGTGCTCCTCCTATGCAAAGCACGATTATGGGTTGAATTGTGTCCCTATCGGTTTCTATGTTGAAGTCCTAAGCCGCAATACCTTAGAATATGACCTTACTTGGAGATATGGTCTTATAGAGGCAATTAAGTTAAATGAAGTCATTAGGGTGGTCCCTAATCCAATATGACTAGTGTGCTTAGAAGAAAGAAATCCAGGGGCGCCTGGGTGGCACAGCGGTTAAGCGTCTGCCTTCAGCTCAGGGCGTGATCCCGGC
>NW_023249627.1:0-155 GCF_002007445.2 Ailuropoda melanoleuca | reverse complement strand
CCCTGCTTGTGTTCCCGCTCTCGCTGGCTGTCTCTATCTCTGTCAAATAAATAAATAAAATCTTTAAAAAAAAAAAAAAGAAGAAAGAAAGAAATCCGGACGTAGACATGCACAGAGGAAAGACGATGTGAGCATGCAAGAAGATGGCCACCTCT
>NW_023249626.1:0-852 GCF_002007445.2 Ailuropoda melanoleuca | reverse complement strand
TCCCTCACTGTCATGGTTGATTTGATGTATCAGGATATACAGTAAAGTAAATCTTCTTGGTTCTCCTCGTCATATTTAACACGGAGTCTCCATCTCTTTTAGGCTATAGTTAACTTATGGGGGAGAAATTTTNACTTATGGGGGAGAAATTTCGTCTGTTTGTCGTTCTGTGCTATTTGCTTTCTTTTCTTCTTATGTGTGCCTATATGTGAGTTTGGTGTTTAAGAAGGTTGTAGAGGTAGGGCTGAACATTGCACCAAAAGTTTTTGGACATCTTTGGTTCCGTATTAGCTTGTCAAACTTTTCACATTCAGTTTCTAAATTGTAAGTGACCTCTCAACCTCAAACTTTTGACATTATTCTACTTTCTCTTNTATTTTCTCTCTACCTCTGTCTTAACCTGACTCTTCGGGTACTATTGTTTCCACCCAGTGAAACAGATGCTGCTTATTTCTATTTTTCCCACCTGCTCCACTCCCAGATTTTTGTTTCACATCTACAATCGGGTATATTCAACAGTGACCAGCTGTTCAAAAGCCAAAATTTCCCCAGTCATCTCTCGTTGGGTGAAGTTCACCTTCAAAGACTCCTAGTGATGGAATCAGGACTCCCTGAGGGTTGTGTATTGAATACTCTTTTTCTACTACCTGCACACACAGACATCGTGGCTCAATAGAAAGTACTTGCACAATGAGTTTTTACTGAGACTCCATGCTGGGTGTGGAGCCTGCTTGAGATTCTCTCTTTCTCCCTCTGGTCCTCCCCACCTGCCCCCTCCCCTCCCCCCGCCTTAAATAAGGGATGGGAAGGGGAAAAGGCAAATGAAACAGAAAAACAAAATAAAGGAAAAAC
>NW_023249625.1:0-531 GCF_002007445.2 Ailuropoda melanoleuca | reverse complement strand
TGGAACAGGAATCAAGGTGCTTTGGTACCGTGAGTGAAACACGACGAATACAGCACTGAGAAAGACAATACGGCCAAAACCCGCTTCCAACGATATGTTTGCTCCCTGGGGATATCCTGTCAAAACTCTGACGGCAATGGAACGAAAAGGCCCAAAACACGTCCGTCAGAAACAACACCGTACAGGGACCGTCTTAGCACTATCATCACCCTTCGTGAATAGGGAAACATGAGGGAAAGTGGTCGCGGAAGCCTGACGAGAGTGCCCCACAGTGGTCTCTGAGACACCACACAGTCCAGGGAAATATCAACGATCATCATCTCTCGTGAGTAAGGGAGCATGAATGAAAANTAAGGGAGCATGAATGAAAAGGTACAGGATTTTCGAGGACTCAGCGCCCTTCTCATTGGTAACAAAGCAGAGCGTCCAGGAAAACTCCTCCAGCGAACCGCAACTTTTACACTGAGGACCCCGATTCCACATTGGGTGTAGGGGCCTGGGGAGGATCCAGCCCTTAGAACCAAGAAACAA
>NW_023249624.1:7476-9401 GCF_002007445.2 Ailuropoda melanoleuca | reverse complement strand
TCACGGAAAAGCTGTCAGTCCTAATAATGGCAAATGCATTTCTAAATTCCAGCTTCTAAAATAATTAAGCTTTCACCATTGCATAGAGAAGGACAAATCGTCCTAGCCTGTGAAATTAGATAGTGTAAGGAGTTTTTGAGTTATATGAAATGTCAGTCATAAAAACAAGTTGTAAGCAGTGTATTTTAAATTTATAAATAATGGGAAATATTCTTAGAGGGCTATAAAACTGTTTCGTGGCTGCTTTTTTGCCAGTATGACATTTCAAATGTATCTGTATAGAGGGGATAAAACCATAACACCAAATAAGCCCAATGAGAATGGGAACTTTCCTTCTACTAAAATTCCTTACAATTCAATCTGCAACATGAGCTCAAATTTGACACTAAGCTTTGCAGAATTCCAGAGATGAGGAAGCATTTTGATTCACACGCTCTGATGTGTACATCCCATGGATGAGAAACAAGCCTGGTTCTTACAGACAGAATGAAATGGCCACAACGGACGATTTGAGATGGATAATTCTGCATTTATACCCCATATGGACTCAGCAAAAGTGATGTCAATGACAAAAAAACGAATTTCTAGCATTCAGACAGTGTGGCTAGTTCTGATCGTGTGGTAGTCAGCAGAGCTCAGAACTCCCGCGTTGGCCCTAAGTCAGTGTCACTGGTGTCAGCACCAGAGCACAATCCCCAGGACAGCAGGGGTCCGGAACACACTCCTGCTCACCCTAGCACCTCAGGACAGGGCAGAATGCCCCACGAGTCTACAAATGTTTGCCAAGTGCGTGGACAAAGTGTCCCCCTGGACCGGGAGGCGGGAGCTCTGTTCTCAAGTCAGGACCACGAGCTGACAACCAATGGCAAAAGGGCTATAGCCAGACAGTCCAGCAGATGACCTCCTTCCCCTAACACTTCAATATCTTGGTGTCCATTGTTAGTGCCAACCCAACCCTTACGTCCTTTACCTCACTTGAGTGCTGCTTCCCCTTACTCTGGTTTTCCCAGATGTTTTAAATTGCTGGTGTATGAGTGCTAAATACAACCCTTTCCAACAACATCCAATCTCTATTCTCTGAAACTGACATCCTCCATTGACTTCCTTGTCCCATAGCTGGGGGGTTCTTACGCCTCAGAAGGACCCACTGTCTTTCCTCTGTACTCTGCAATTTCTCCCTCCCACTCCTTAAATACAGGCACCAAAACTGTACATAAATACCTAGAAGAGAGAGTAACAAGACCCCCGAGACATGATGTGGCACACGCCTGACTCAGTCTCCAACAGGGAGCACCCCAGTCCCCATGTCTGCTATATGAGAACTTTCTAGGAGATTATGCACCATATGCACCCTTCTGTGCCTGAATGAAATTTCTTTTATGGTAAACCTTTCTTTTAAAAGATGGTTTTATAAATAAGTAAACAAATATATAGTTTTCTGTGAAGTTATATTATGAATGTATAAATTTTCTTGCATAAATTTTCTCCATGTGTTTTGTTATGCAAGTACATTTTAAAAATGTATAAATTTTCTCCATGTGGCTTGTTATGCATGTATATTTTAAAAATCGTCTAACATATCACTAAGGGGAAAACTATGTAGAATAACTTAAAGAATAACAGGAGCTAAGGACACAATTATACAAATTAAGTGGGTTAAACTGCAAAATGCTCAAATCTCAGTTACTATGAGTTCAGTTTCTCCAATATCTTTGTTTAAAAACTTTTGACTTGCTTCGGTCAGGGACCCTGAAATACCATCACGTATTTACAGAAGGGCCTGTGGCACTAGGAGGATCTCAGAGCGCTCCGGGAAGGAGAATTCCCATGGGCCCCACGGCTGTGTAAGCATGCACTTGATGCCCTACAATCAGAAACAGAGAATGAACCACTGTAAGAGAGCCCCTCTGCCCAGGCTGGCTGCC
>NW_023249624.1:0-5039 GCF_002007445.2 Ailuropoda melanoleuca | reverse complement strand
TGGCCTCGGCCACAGAATTAATACATATGGATGTATCCCAATTATCAGAAATGGAATTCAGAGCAACAATGGTCAAGATGATGAGTAAACTTGAAAAAAGCATCAGAGAAAGCGTTGCTGAGAATATAGAATCCCTAAGGGCAGAAATGAGAGCGAATCTGACAGAAATTAAAAACTCAGTGGGCCAAATACAGTCAAAACTAGAGGCTCTGACGGCCAGGGTCACCGAGGCAGAGGAACGCGTTAGCGAATTGGAGGATGGGTTAGTAGAAGAAAAAACGAAAATAGAAGCTGGTCTTAAAAAAATCCACGCCCACGAATGTAGATTACGGGAGATTACTGACTCTATGAAACGATCCAATGTCAGAATCATCGGCATCCCTGAAGGGGTGGAGAAAAACAGAGGTCTAGAAGAGATATTTGAACAAATTGTAGCTGAAAACTTCCCTAATCTAGCAAGGGAAACAAGCATTCGTGTCCAAGAGGCAGAGAGGACCCCATCCAAGCTCAACCAGGACAAACCTACGCCACGGCATGTCATAGTGCAATTCGCAAATATTAGATCCAAGGATACAGTATTGAAAGCGGCCAGGGCAAAGAAATTTCTCACGTACCAAGGCAAAGGTATCAGGATTACGTCAGACCTGTCTACAGAGACCTGGAATGAGAGAAAGGCTTGGGGGGGCATTTTTAAAGCTCTTTCAGAGAAAAACATGCAGCCAAGGATCCTTTATCCAGCAAAGCTGTCATTCAGAATTGATGGAGAAATAAAGACGTTCCAAAATCGCCAATCATTAACCAATTTCGTAACCACGAAACCAGCCCTACAGGAGATATTAAGGGGGGCTCTATAAAGGTAAAAAGGCCCCAAGAGTGATACAGAGCAGCAAGTCACAACCGATACAAAGACTTTAAAGAGAAATGGCATCATTAAAATCATATCTGTCAATAATCTCTATCAATCTAAATGGCTTAAACTCTCCCATAAAACGCCACAGGGTTGCAGATTGGATAAAAAGACATGACCCATCCATTTGCTGTCTACAAGAGACTCATTTTGAACCCAAAGATGCATTCAGACTTAGAGTAAGGGGATGGAGTACCATCTTCCACGCAAATGGACCTCAAAAGAAAGCTGGAGTAGCAATTCTCATATCAGATAGACTGGATTTTAAACTAGAGGCCATAGAGAGAGATACAGAAGGGCACTATATTATTCTTAAAGGAAGTATTCAACAAGTGGATATGACAATTATTAATATATATGCCCCCAACAGGGGAGCAGCAAGATACACAAGCCAACTCTTAACCAAAATAAAGAGACATATAGATAAGAACACAGTAATAGTAGGGGACCTCAACACCCCACTATCAGAAATAGACAGAACACCCTGGCAAAAACTAAGCAAAGAATCAAAGGCTTTGAATGCCATACTCGACGAGTTGGACCTCATAGATATATATAGAACACTACACCCCAGAACCAAAGAATACTCATTCTATTCAAATGCCCATGGAACATTCTCAAGAATAGATCATGCTCTGGGACACAAAACAGGTCTCAGCCAATACCAAAAGATTGAAATTATCCCCTGCATATTCTCAGACCACAACGCTCTGAAATTGGAACTCAACCACAAGGAAAAACCTGGAAGAAACTCAAACACTTGGAGGCTAAGAACCATCCTGCTCAAGAATGACTCGATAAACCAGGAAATCAAAAAACAAATTAAACAATTTATGGAGACCAACGAGAATGAATACACAACGGTCCAAAACCTATGGGATACTGCAAAGGCAGTCCTAAGGGGGAAATACATAGCCATCCAAGCCTCACTCAAAAGAATAGAAAAATCTAAAATGCAGTTTCTATATTCTCACCTCAAGAAACTGGAACAGCAACAGAGGGACAGGCCTAACCCACTGACAAGGAAGGAGTTGACCAAGATTAGAGCAGAAATCAATGAATTAGAGACCAGAACCACAGTAGAGCAGATCAACAGGACTAGAAGCTGGTTCTTTGAGAGAATCCATAAAATTGATAGACCACTGGCAAAACTTGTCCAAAAACAAAGAGAAAGGACTGAGATTATTAAAATTATGACTGAAAAGGGAGAGGTCACGACCAGCACCATTGAAATTGCAAGGATTATTAGAAACTTTTATCAACAGCTATATGCCAAAAAACTAAACAATCTGGAAGAGATGGAGGCCTTCCTGGAAACCTATAAACTACCAAGACTGAAACAGGAAGAAATAGATTTCTTAAATAGGCCAATTAACTATGAAGAAATTGAGTCAGTGATAAACAACCTTCCAAATAATAAAACTCCAGGCCCAGACGGTTTTCCTGGGGAATTCTACCAAACATTCAAAGAAGAAATAATACCTATTCTCCTAAAGCTATTTCAAAAAATAGAAACAGAAGGAAAGCTACCAAACTCATTCTATGAGGCTAATATTACCTTGATCCCCAAACCAGGCAAAGACCCCCTCAAAAAGGAGAATTACAGACCGATTTCTCTAATGAATATGGATGCCAAAATCCTCAACAAGATCCTTGCTAATAGAATCCAACAGTACATTAAAAGGATTATCCATCATGACCAAGTGGGATTCATACCTGGGATGCAAGCATGGTTCAACACTCGCAAATCAATCAATGTGATACATCATATCAACAAGAAAAGACTCAAGAACCATATGATCCTCTCAATTGATGCAGAAAAAGCATTTGACAAAATACAGCATCCTTTCCTGATTAAAACCCTTCAGAGTGTAGGAATAGAGGGTACATTTCTCAATCTCATAAAAGCCATCTATGAAAAGCCTACTGCAAGCATTATTCTCAATGGGGAAAAGCTGGAAGCCTTTCCCTTAAGATCAGGAACACGACAAGGATGCCCACTCTCGCCACTATTATTCAACATAGTACTAGAAGTCCTTGCAACAGCAATCAGAAGACAAAAAGGGATCAAAGGTATCCAAATCGGCAAAGAAGAAGTCAAACTGTCTCTCTTTGCAGATGACATGATACTCTATATGGAAAACCCAAAGGAATCCACTCCCAAACTATTAGAAGTTATAGAACAATTCAGTAAGGTGGCAGGATACAAAATCAATGCCCAGAAATCAGTTGCATTTCTATACACGAATAACGAGACTGAAGAAAGAGAAATTAGGGAATCCATCCCATTTACAATAACACCAAAAACCATGCGTTACCTTGGAATTAACTTAACCAGAGACGTAAAGGACCTATATGCTAGAAACTATAGATCACTTTTGAAAGATATTGAGGAAGACATAAAAAGATGGAAAAATATTCCATGCTCATGGATTGGAAGAATTAACATAGTTAAAATGTCCATACTACCCAGAGCAATCTACACTTTCAATGCTATCCCGATCAAAATACCGAGGACATTTTTCAAAGAACTGGAACAAATAGTCCTTAAATTTGTATGGAACCAGAAAAGGCCCCGAATCTCCAAGGAACTGTTGAAAAGGAAAAACAAAGCTGGGGGCATCACAATGCCGGATTTCGAGCTGTACTACAAAGCTGTGATCACAAAGACAGCATGGTACTGGCACAAAAACAGACACATCGACCAATGGAACAGAATAGAGAACCCAGAAATGGACCCTCGGCTCTTTGGGCAACTAATCTTTGATAAAGCAGGAAAAAACATCCGGTGGAAAAAAGACAGTCTCTTCAATAAATGGTGCTGGGAAAATTGGACAGCTACATGCAAAAGAATGAAACTTGACCACTCTCTCACACCATACACAAAAATAAACTCCAAATGGATGAAAGACCTCAATGTGAGACAGGAATCCATCAAAATTCTAGAGGAGAACATAGGCAACAACTTCTATGACATCGGCCAGAGCAACCTTTTTCACGACACATCTCCAAAGGCAAGAGAAATAAAAGATAAAATGAACTTATGGGACTTTATCAGGATAAAGAGCTTCTGCACAGCCAAGGAAACAGTCAAAAAAACTAAGAGACAGCCCACGGAATGGGAGAATATATTTGCAAAGGACACCACAGATAAAGGACTGGTATCCAAGATCTACAAAGAACTTCTCAAACTCAATACACGAGAAACAAATAAACAAATCATAAAATGGGCAGAAGATATGAACAGACACTTTTCCAATGAAGACATACAAATGGCTAACAGACACATGAAAAAATGTTCAAAATCATTAGCCATCAGGGAAATTCAAATCAAAACCACACTGAGATACCACCTTACGCCAGTTAGAATGGCAAAGATAGACAAGGCAAGAAACAACAATTGTTGGAGAGGATGTGGAGAAAGGGGATCCCTCCTACATTGTTGGTGGGAATGCAAGTTGGTACAGCCACTCTGGAAAACAGTGTGGAGGTCCCTTAAAAAGTTAAAAATTGAACTACCCTATGACCCAGCCATTGCACTACTGGGTGTTTACCCCAAAGATACAGACGTAGTAAAGAGAAGGGCCATATGCACCCCAATGTTCATAGCTGCATTGTCCACAATAGCCAAATCATGGAAGGAGCCGAGATGCCCTTCAACAGATGACTGGATTAAGAAGCTGTGGTCCATATATACAATGGAATATTACTCAGCTATCAGAAAGAACGAATTCTCAACATTTGCTGCAACATGGACGGCACTGGAGGAGATAATGCTAAGTGAAATAAGTCAAGCAGAGAAAGACAATTATCATATGATTTCTCTCATCTATGGAACATAAGAACTAGGATGATCGGTAGGGGAAGAAAGGGATAAAGAAAAGGGGGGTAATCAGAAGGGGGAATGAAACATGAGAGACTATGGACTATGAGAAACAAACTGAAGACTTCAGAGGGGAGGGGGTGGGGGAATGGGATAGACTGGTGATGGGTAGTAAGGAGGGCACGTATTGCATGGTGCACTGGGTGTTATACGCAACTAATGAAGCATCAAACTTTACATCGGAATCCGGGGATGTACTGTATGGTGATTAACATAATATAATTAAAAAAATAAAAAAAAAAAAAGAAC
>NW_023249623.1:0-2661 GCF_002007445.2 Ailuropoda melanoleuca | reverse complement strand
AAAGAATAGAAAAATCTAAAATGCAGTTTTTATATTCTCACCTCAAGAAGTTGGAACAGCAACAGAGGGACGGGCCTAATCCACGCACGAGGAAGCAGTTGACCAAGATTGGATCAGAAATCAATGAATTAGAAACCAGGTGTATGCAGAGCAGATCAACAGAAGTAGAAGCTGGTTCTTTGAGAGAATCCATAAAATTGACAGACCACTGGCAAGACTTATCCAAAAGAATAGAGAAAGGATCCAAATTAATAAAATAATGAATGAAAAAGGAGAGGTCACAACCAACACCAATGAANGCTTTGAAATTGGAACTCAACCACAAGGAAAAATTTGGAAGAAACTCAAACACTTGGAGACTAAGAACCATCCTGCTCAGGAATGATTTGATAAACCAGGAAATCAAAAATCAATTTAAACAATTTATGGACACCAATGAGAATAAAAACACAATGGTCCAAAAACTATGGGATACTGCAAAGGCAGTCCTAAGGGGGAAATACATAGCCATCCAAGCCTCACTAAAAGAATAGAAAAATCTAAAATGCAGTTTTTATATTCTCACCTCAAGAAGTTGGAACAGCAACAGAGGGACGGGCCTAATCCACGCACGAGGAAGCAGTTGACCAAGATTGGATCAGAAATCAATGAATTAGAAACCAGGTGTATGCAGAGCAGATCAACAGAAGTAGAAGCTGGTTCTTTGAGAGAATCCATAAAATTGACAGACCACTGGCAAGACTTATCCAAAAGAATAGAGAAAGGATCCAAATTAATAAAATAATGAATGAAAAAGGAGAGGTCACAACCAACACCAATGAAATTGGAAGGATTATTAGAAACTTTTATCAACAGCTTTATGCCAATAAATTAAGCAATCTGGAAGAGATGGAGGCCTTCCTGGAAACCTATAAACTACCAAGACTGAAACAGGAAGAAATAGATTTCTTAAATAGGCCAATTAACTATGAAGAAATTGAGTCAGTGATAAACAACCTTCCAAATAATAAAACTCCAGGCCCAGACGGTTTTCCTGGGGAATTCTACCAAACATTCAAAGAAGAAATAATACCTATTCTCCTAAAGCTATTTCAAAAAATAGAAACAGAAGNAATAGAAACAGAAGGAAAACTACCAAACTCATTCTATGAGGCCAATATTACCTTGATCCCCAAACCAGGCAAAGACCCCATCAAAAAGGAGAATTACAACCGATTTCCCTAATGAATATGGATGCGAAAATCCTCAACAAGATCCTGGCTAATAGAATACGACAGTACATTAAAAGGATCATCCATCATGACCAAGTGGGATTCATCCCTGGGATGCAAGGGTGATTTAACATTCGCAAATCTATCAGTGTCTTAGATTTTACCCAGAAAGAAAAATTCAAAAATCATATGATTCTCTCAATAGATGCAGAAAAAGCATTTGACAAAATACAGCATCCTTTCCTGATTAAAACCCTTCAGAGTGTAGGAATAGAGGGTACATTTCTCAATCTCATAAAAGCCATCTATGAAAAGCCTACTGCAAGCATTATTCTCAATGGGGAAAAGCTGGAAGCCTTTCCCTTAAGATCAGGAACACGACAAGGATGCCCACTCTCGCCACTATTATTCAACATAGTACTAGAAGTCCTTGCAACAGCAATCAGAAGACAAAAAGGGATCAAAGGTATCCAAATCGGCAAAGAAGAAGTCAAACTGTCTCTCTTTGCAGATGACATGATACTCTATATGGAAAACCCAAAAGAATCCACTCCCAAACTATTAGAAGTTATAGAGCAATTCAGTAATGTGGCAGGATACAAAGTCAATGCTCAGAAACCAGTTGCATTTCTATACACGAATAATGAGACTGAAGAAAGAGAAATTAAGGAAACCATCCCATTTACAATAGCACCAAAAACCATACGTTACCTTGGAATTAACTTAGAGACGTAAAGGATCTATCTTCTAGAAATTATAAGTCACTCTTGAAAGACATTGAGGAAGACACAAAAAGATGGAAAAATATTTCATGCTCATGGATTGGAAGAATTAACATAGTTAAAATGTCCATGCTACCCAGAGCAATCTACACTTTCAGTGCTATCCCGATCAAAATACCGAGGACATTTTTCAAAGAACTGGAACAAATAGTCCTTAAATTTGTATGGAAACAGAGAAGTCCCCAAATCTCCAAGGAACTGTTGAAAAGGAAAAACAAAGCTGGGGGCATCACAGCCAGATTTTGAGCTGTACTACAAAGCTGTGATCACTCAAAGACAGCATGGTACTGGCACAAAAACAGACACATCGACCAATGGAACAGAATAGAGAACCCAGAAATGGACCCTCGGCTCTTTGGGCAACTAATCTTTGATAAAGCAGGAAAAAACATCCGGTGGAAAAAAGACAGTCTCTTCAATAAANATAAGTGGTGCTGGGAAAATTGGACAGCTACATGCAAAAGAATGAAACTTGACCACTCTCTCACACCATACACAAAAATAAACTCCAAATGGATGAAAGACCTCAATGTGAGACAGGAATCCATCAAAATCCTAGAGGAGAACATAGGCAGCACCCTCTAAGGACATCGGCCTAAGGAACCTTTTTCATGACACATCTCCAAAGGCAAGAGAAACAAAAGATAAAATGAACTTGTGGGACTTCA
>NW_023249622.1:0-1090 GCF_002007445.2 Ailuropoda melanoleuca | reverse complement strand
GCGAGCTCCCTGGTCAGTGCAGATCTGATGACAACGCCTTCCTAGAGGTTAGACACATGGGGGACCAGCACAGCCAGTGTCACACAGCGGATTTACCCTTGCTGAGATGGGCTGTTTGAGGAAGATTTACACTCCTTGGAGCTGCCCGAACCCACAGAGAGAAACTGTGGTGGTGGGCCTGCCCTCCCCATCGAACGAGTCCCTTCATGAACCCCACGTGCGTTCAAGCTTGACAGCCACAGCGTCTGGGTAGTGACCAAGGTCCCTGGAAGTCAGGGAGGCTGCACCTGTTCTAGCTGGGTGACCCTGGCAAGTCCCTTTGCCCGTCTGTCCTAGTCCGTTCTAGCTTCTCTAATAAAAAACACCGCAGCCTGGGTGGCTTGTAAACAACAACAGCTGTTTCTCCAAGTTCTGGAGGCCCCAGCTTAAGGCCAGCAAGCCCAAGGGAGGGCCGGCCTCTCGCCACACTCCTCACTCGTGGAACGGTGGGGAGCTCTCTTGGGGTCCCCTCCACACACAAAGGCACTAATGCCCTCCGAACACTGGCACACGGGGGTTAAGAGCTACCGTGTGAATCTGGGGGCACGTGAGCATTCAGTCCAGTGCACCATCTAAGCCTCCACTCTGTGATGTGAACCAGACTAACATCTCTCCTACATGGTTCAGAACTAAAGATTCTCTGGGTTCCAAGTAACAAGATCAAAGCCAAACTAAACCAGACAAAATGGGAGTTAAACCATAACCATTCGTTGAAAACGTCTTAGGACTCCAAACCGTGACCACGGGCCCGCCCTGTGCACCGGCCTCACGCGGGAAGCCCCTCGTAGAGGGCAGCAAGGCAGCCCCGGGCTTGCGTCACCCTGGGAGCTGGTGACCTCTGTCCCCAGATGTGTGTTCACGTCAGCCTGGGAGATGGTCTCACCCTGAACCAGACGCGTGCCCAGAGGGACTGGGGGCTCTGATGGGCCAGGCTCAGCCAGGAGCTAACCCCATGAGCTGCCCCAGACCACACCAGGGGTCAGGGACAGAAGAGACAGCGTCCTGGCAGAGCTCACCCAGGGCTGCAAAGGCCGCAGCTGTTCTCAGCACC
>NW_023249621.1:0-1316 GCF_002007445.2 Ailuropoda melanoleuca | reverse complement strand
TCCTTCCAGAAAACCACCTGTGAAATCTACATGACCCATCATGCTCAAGGCAGGTGGAAGGACAGGGCAAGACTGGCCTGCAGGGGTCCTGACCTTGCTTGTGGAGGAGGGCATGACGCCGATGGTGAGGTGTCCAGACACGTGGATACTGAGAGGGACCACCAGGGGGACACATGTAAGCAAGGGCCATCGTCCACCTGGACCCCGTGTCCACTATGCAGGGCGCATGAGGGGTACACCGCACATGTGCTACCACGTGGGCGTCAGAGCTGAGAGAGCCCCTCCCAGGAGAACCCTGAAGGTACACAGCCAGGTGGACGGGGGGGGGCAATCATCCTCTGCTTCCAAGAGGTAATAACAGATCAGAGATGGAAATGTGGGCAGAACTGACACAAGGTAGGACACAGTAGAATGAGAAAGACAGGCAAAGGCAAACCCTTGAGCTTGGCTGGCCTGCAGGTGAGGTGGAGAGGAATTGTGGGAGAGCGGCCAAAAAGCAGGATGAAGTCAGAAGACAGAGGGGCTGGACCCCAGCCTAAGCTGCAGGGAGGCCGCTAAAGGTTTAGCCTTGCGCAGCGTGGCTGTGCCCTCGAGGGGTTTCTCTGGCAGGGAGCAAGGCTTGCCTTTCCTGCAGCTCTGGGTTCAGGAGTCAGGTCAGGGGGGAAGGGCTGGGGCTGCTCCTGAAGAGGGAGCTCAGTCCTGTCACCCAGTTCCCTGCACAGGGCCCTGCCAGCAGCCTTCACTTTGTGCTCTTGACCTTTGCGAAGGTGTCCCTGCTCGGGGTCCTGCCGTGCACTGTGGTGTGGCTGAGCTGCAGTCAGGGGGACCCAGGGGGAGGATAGAGTCACCTGAGCAGGAGAAGACGAGCTCCCGCGTCATCAACACCCCTGCACCCTGNAGGATAGAGTCACCTGAGCAGGAGAAGCCCAGCTCCCATGCTATCAACACCCCTGCACCTTCTGACCTCTGAGCAGGGAATGGGCAGTGGTTGCAGCTCCAAGAGAGATCTGGTCGCTGTTAGGTAGGGACTCCCTTCGTCCTGACCTCAGGAATGAACCCTGGCTCCTTCTCTGCTCTGCACAGGTCAGGAGCCCTGGCCTCCATGGTAGCAGCCAAGAAGCCTCCTGCGTGGATCGTCCTGGTGCCTCTTTTCCTTGTGACCCTGCAGTGGCTCTGCCGAGGATAACGGACTATCACAGCGTTCAGGACTCTGGCCAAGGATGGGTTTTAAAATTCCAGACCTATCAGTAACTATGGAACCAGAATTAAACCAAAAAGTTTCCGATTGTTGCACGTGGTCAGAGACCCTGATGGGC
>NW_023249620.1:0-604 GCF_002007445.2 Ailuropoda melanoleuca | reverse complement strand
TAGAGGATACAAAAACAGAATGAGAACAGTTCATAGTGTATGATAAATTCTCAGGAGATGATGATGATGATAATGATACTACAATCTGGATCATTCTTCTTCAAATAGGCTATGCTTTTATATTCATTACTTATTTGCTGGCTTGTTTTATTTTTGCTTTTTAAATTGTCTATCCTCTCGGTATTAGTTTTCAAGGAAGAGAAAATTGCCTAAACTCCGCAATACCCTTAGCAGACTCAGATGTCTTTGGCACTCCTAGAGGGTAGTTTTAGGCAATAAATAGATGTCTGTTGTTCTAGAGTTTGTCCTTCTAACATTACTGGTTAATGAAATTGTTATATTAGAACAATTTTGACAGCATTCCTTAACATACCAGTTCATAAAAAAACCTACTTACTGCCTATGGAATACCCCTAATAATGANTTACTGCCTATAGAATACCCCTAATAATGATGACATTGATTGAATCATCAAATCAATTGAATCAATGAAACAGTGAAACAGTATTGAAACAAAGGGAACTTCCTGAAGATCATGGTTTAGATACTCACTGAACATGATTTGCTCACCTTAATCCTTTAAACTACAGCCTGTGTGGAAAAC
>NW_023249619.1:1968-2156 GCF_002007445.2 Ailuropoda melanoleuca | reverse complement strand
CGTATAACACCCAGTGCACCATGCAATATGTGCCCTCCTTACTACCCATCACCAGTCTATCCCAATCCCCCCCACACCCTCCCCTCTGAAGTCCTCAGTTTGTTTCTCATAGACCATAGTCTCTCATGTTTCATTCCCCCTTCTGGTTACCCCCCCTTTCTTTATCCCTTTCTTCCCCTACCGATCAT
>NW_023249619.1:0-1580 GCF_002007445.2 Ailuropoda melanoleuca | reverse complement strand
TGGCTGTACCAACTTGCATTCCCACCAACAATGTAGGAGGGATCCCCTTTCTCCACATCCTCTCCAACAATTGTTGTTTCTTGCCTTGTCTTTTTTTGCCATTCTAACTAGCGTAATGTGGTATTTCAGTGTGGTTTTGATTTGAATTTCCCTGATGGTTAATGATTTTGAACATTTTTTCATGTGTCTCTTACCCATTTGTATGTCTTCATTGGAAAAGTGTCTGTTCATATCTTCTGCCCATTTTTTGATTTGATTATTTGTTTCTCGTGTATTGAGTTTGAGAAGTTCTTTGTAGATCTTGGATACCAGTCCTTTATCTGTGGTGTCCTTTGCAAATATATTCTCCCATTCCGTGGGCTGTCTCTTAGTTTTTTTGACTGTTTCCTTGGCTGTGCAGAAGCTCTTTATCCTGATAAAGTCCCATAAGTTCATTTTATCTTTTATTTCTCTTGCCTTTGGCGATGTGTCGTGAAAAAGGTTGCTCTGGCCGATGTCATAGAAGTTGTTGCCTATGTTCTCCTCTAGAATTTTGATGGATTCCTGTCTCACATTGAGGTCTTTCATCCATTTGGAGTTTATTTTTGTGTATGGTGTGAGAGAGTGGTCAAGTTTCATTCTTTTGCATGTAGCTGTCCAATTTTCCCAGCACCATTTATTGAAGAGACTGTCTTTTTTCCACGGGATTTTTTTTTCCTGCTTTATCAGAGATTAGTTGCCCAAAGAACTGAGGGTCCATTTCTGGGTTCTCTATTCTGTTCCATTGGTCTAATTCCAAGTTAATGTGCCAGTACCATGCTGTCTTTGTGATCACAGCTTTGTAGTACAGCTCGAAATCCGGCATTGTGATGCCCCCAGCTTTGTTTTTCCTTTTCAACAGTTCCTTGGAGATTCGGGGCCTTTTCTGGTTCCATACAAATTTAAGGACTATTTGTTCCAGTTCTTTGAAAAATGTCCTCGGTATTTTGATCGGGATAGCATTGAAANTAGAGTATCATGTCATCTGCGAAGAGAGACATTTTGACTTCTTCTTTGCCGATTTGGATACCTTTGATCCCTTTTTGTCGTCTGACTGCTATTGCAAGGACTTCTAGTACTATGTTGAATAATAGTGGCAAGAGTGGGCATCCTTGTCGTGTTCCTGACCTTCAGGGAAAGGCTTCCAGCTTTTCCCCATTGAGAATAATATTTTCAGTACGCTTTTCATAGATGGCTTTTATGAGATTGAGAAATGTATCCTCTATTCCTACACTCTGAAGGGTTTTAATCAGGAAAGGATGCTGTATTTTGTCAAATGCTTTTTCTGCATCAATTGAGAGGATCATATGGTTCTTGAGTCTTTTCTTGTTGATATGATGTATCACATTGATTGATTTGCGAGTGTTGAACCATGCTTGCATCCCAGGTATGNCTTGCATCCCAGGTATGAATCCCACTTGGTCATGATGGATAATCTTTTTAATATACTGTTGGATTCTATTAGCAAGGATCTTGTTGACGATGTTGGCATCCATTTTCATTAGGGAAATCGGTCTGTAATTCTCCTTTTTGAGGGGGTCTTTGCCTGGTTTGGGGATCAA
>NW_023249618.1:423-4144 GCF_002007445.2 Ailuropoda melanoleuca | reverse complement strand
GTCATGAAACTGTAACTATGATCCGGATATAGAGCGAAATACGGAAGAAGTTCCACCCTCCAAAATTCAGCTACGCTCCTGACAGTCAGCAACTAACTACCCTGTCCCCAGCCTCGATTTTTAGTCCCTCGTAGTTTTGCCTCTGAGAGGGATGTGATATAAGTGGAATTGTAAAATATGACTCTGGCTTATTTCATTCAGCCTAATGCATTTGAGATTTAAAAAGGCTGTTGTGTGTATCAGGAGGTCTTTCTTTCTTATTGCTGTATGGCTTCCCGTTGTATAAATGTACCACCATTATTTTATCTGTTCCCCAGTGGAGGGCTATTTGTTTGGGTTGGTTCCAGTTAGGGACAATTACAAGCAAAGTTGTTATGTAAGCACGTGAGCATTTAATATTTCTTCTTTTTTTTGTATTTTAATTGACATTTTAATTGAGGTACTATTAAATTCACAAACATGTGTATGAGATAATAGGGAGAGATCTTTTGTTTCCCTTAATGGTAATGTTTTGCGAAACTATAGTATAGCAGGACAGCCATTGACAATGATTCTGGGTCCTATTTAAATCTTTTGTGTTAGCAAGTGGTTGCCCTGATAGGGTTACCATGCAGATCCTGGCCTACTGTGGGCTGTGTTTCCAAAGACAGTGTCATTGGTAGAGCCTTTGCTATGTTGTTTTGGTTTCTTGATTTACTTGTTGCCAGGGACTCCTGCTAGTTCCTGCTGGTGCTCCTAGGGAGGTGGGAGAGCTTTCTCCAGACCAGGTCGCTGGGAATCTCTGGATGGACACAGGGATCTCAGGGCCCTGGGAATTAAGAGTCCTTCTGGATCAGGCTGTTTGAAGTGACTGGTGCTCTTCTGATAATTCTGCCTGCCTACCCCATTATTTATGGGCTTTTGTGTGAAAACAGGTTTTCATTTCACTTGGGTCAATAAATAGCAAGGAGAAAGATTGCTCGATCAAATGGTAAGTATATGTTTGTTTTATAAGAAACTACCAAAATGTTTCCCAAAGTGATGTACTATTTTTGCATTCCTACCAGAAATACACGAAAGTTCTAGTGGCTCGACACCCTCACCAGCACCTTGTATTCATTTTGGGCTATTAAGTGTTTAAAGTGCTTGTTTCACATCCTTATACCTTCTTCATTGAAATTCCTTTTCAAATCTTTTACCCATTTATTATTCTATTATTACTTACTTTAGAGAGTTCTAAATATGATTTGGATACCAGTCCTTTATCAATGGTTTGCAAATGTTTTCTCTATTTTATAGCTTGTCTTTAAAAAAAAATTTTTTTTTTAAATTATTTGTTTAGAGAGAGAGAGTGCGTGAGTGCGAGAGGGGGAGAGAGAATCCTAACAGACTCCACAGTGAGGGCTGAGCGGGTGGGTGGGGTCTCAATCCTACCANGTGGGTGGGGTCTGAATCCTACCGCCCCAGATCACTACCCCAGCAGAAATCAAGAGTCTGGAGCTCAACCGACTGAGCCACCCAGGTGCCCCTGTGGCTTGTCTTTTTATTGTTTAACCTTGTCTTTTGAAAAGCTGGTGTTTTCAGTTTCGGTGAAGTCCAATCTATCAATCTGTTCTTTAATGGATGATTTCTATGATCAATTTATATTTAATTTTTATATAAGGCAAGATGTAAGAATGAAGGTTCTTTATTGTTTTGCTTATGGATATCCAACTTTTCCAGCACCATTTGTTGAAAAGATTATCCTTTATCCCCTGGATTTCCTTGATGTTTACTGAAAATCCATTGAACACAATAGGGGTTTTGACTGCTTGAGTCTCCTCGTAGGCGGATTGCGTGACCCACCCCACACACCCAGCCCTGCAGAAAGCTTCATTGTTTCCAGTTGGTCCACAGCTTGGAGGAGGACTCTGGGTGGTTAAAGAGCAGCCTGTTAGCTGCAGGGAGAGTTCAGGCAGAAGCCCTGACACCAGGGGAAGGCCCGAGGGGGCCCTTAACTGTCCCTGGGTTCTGGAGGCGGCTAGTCAGGTACCTGCCCCGCCCACCCTGGGGGCCGGGGGCGAAGCTCGTCAGGTGGCCACCACCTGCGTGAGGACCTTCGCCTCTTCCTGAAGCCGGTGTTTCCTATGAAGTTGGAAGTTAGAGTCTGTGTGCGCAAAGCCCCAGGCTCACCAACTGAAGGTGTCAGCCTCAGGTTCTTACACAGGACTGGGGCAGCTTCCGTGGTGTGCAGGGTTTCACCCCCNGGCTAGTCAGGTACCTGCCCCGCCCACCCTGGGGACCGGCCTGCGGAGCACCTCAGGTGGTCGCCACCTGCGTGAGGACCTTTGCCTCTTCCTGAAGCCGGTGTTTCCTACGAAGTTAGAAGTTAGAGTCTGCGTGCCAGAGCCCCGGGCACACCGACCGAAGGCGTCAGCCTCAGGTTCTTACGCAGGACTGGGGCAGCTTCCGCGGTGTGCAGGGTTTTACCCCCCTTCTCGGGCTTCTGCACGTCCTGGAAAAGGGCGCCGCTGCCACGCTGGTTTCACATGTTCCAGAAACGCTGGGTCTAGCCTTTCTCCAGCATAGAACTTTCTTGACTGCTGCTGTATGGCTAGAAATCAGTTACTGTGAAACTCAAACTTTGTTCCGCTTTTTCAGAATTCTTTTGGCCAATTCAGTTTATCTTCCCATAAAAACGTAAGATCATNAAATAAATACAAACAATAACAAAAAGTAACAACAACCCTGCTGAGATACTTACTAATGGTATGCTGGAACAGAGGGGTTTTTTTCTGTTCCCCTCCACCAGCTGCAGTCATTTGCTGCATTAAGCCTAAATACTTGAGTCTTTTTCTGTGGGAGGAGTAGGCGAGAAGAGTGTGGGGCAGGAATTTTGTGCTTTTTCCACAGCTGTTTACCTCCCAAACATTTGTGCAGGGANAGTCATTTGCTGCATTAAGCCTAAATACTTGAGTCTTTTTCTGTGGGAGGAGTAGGCCAGAAGAGTGTGGGGCAGGAATTTGTGCTTTTTCCACAGCTGTTTACCTCCCTAACATTTGCGCAGGGGTTTCTCAGACCTCATGTCCCTACCCAACCTTTTTTTTTTTACTTTGTGGAGGNTTTTTCTTTGTGGAGCTTATGTGAGGTTTTTGAAGAATGCACTAGGAGGTGTGAATGCAGCTTGTGTCTGTGGCTCCCAGGGATTCTATATTCTCATTCCTGCCTACACTTGGCCTTTAGAAATGGATTAAAATTTTTACCTGAATTTGTCCTACTGTCTTCTTTGGCAGCAGGCAGATTCTCCCTGGGGCATGCAAGCACTCCCATCCTTTTCCTTCTTGGAAGCAGCTTTTCTCCTTACATTTCAGGTCAGTTGTTTGCTCTGAAACTTTACGTCTCTGATGGGTTCAAGAAAGTTTTGAATTTGTTGATTGGCATTTGTGATTGTTTTTGTTGTAACAGTGGAAGCAGTTTCCTTTCCAGCTTTCTGCATTTTAAACAGAAATCACAAGTCTCTCTAGGATATGGCAAAATGTTTGAGCAGAATTCCAGCTTTCACTTCAATGTGATTTTTGGATTAACCTGTCTGGCCAAACTGGCAGCTTGGAATCATAAACCAAATCATAGCCACAAACGCTTTATCCGTTGCACAGTGATACTTCCGTTGTTTTGGTCAGTTGTGCATAAATACATTTTTGAAGTGAAATTCTCTATAGACAGTGTTAGAGGATGCTACTGCTGACAGTTAAACATTACAAAC
>NW_023249618.1:0-224 GCF_002007445.2 Ailuropoda melanoleuca | reverse complement strand
AATCATAATTTGACTTTAAGTTTGGTTCCAAAAAAGTCCTTGTTTTTCTTTCAGCTTCAAGGTTTGTGTAACCTTAGATTTCACTGTATGATCATAGATTTATTGACACTTGGAAGAGCCAGTGGATTTTAATTTTTTTGGATTTAAAACAATACAAAAACAGCAACAAAATGAAGAAAAATTGCCATTTGGCCTTCCCTAACATAAGGATTGCAAAGGGGGAG
>NW_023249617.1:0-869 GCF_002007445.2 Ailuropoda melanoleuca | reverse complement strand
GAGGGGCTCTATCTTACAACCCTGAGATCATGACCTGAGCAGAAATCAAGAGCTGGATGCTTAACGGATTGTGTTACCCAGGTGTCCCCCAAAATAAAAAGCTTCTGCNTACCCAGGTGTCCCCCAAAATAAAAAGCTTC
Organism: Ailuropoda melanoleuca; assembly: GCF_002007445.2. Classification (NCBI taxonomy): domain Eukaryota; kingdom Metazoa; phylum Chordata; class Mammalia; order Carnivora; family Ursidae; genus Ailuropoda; species Ailuropoda melanoleuca. The sequence continues at coordinate 729 of NW_023249617.1, read as the reverse complement.
TGCACAGGGAAGGAAATAATCAACAAAACTAAAAGGCAACATACAGAATGGAAGAAGGTATTTGTAAATGACATATCTGATAAAGGGCAATTATCCAAAATATATAAAGAACTTATAGAACTCAACACCAAAAAAAACAAATAATCCAATTAGAAACTGGGCAGAAGGGATGCCTAGATGGCTCAGTTAGTCAAGTGTCCAACTCTTGATTTTTGACTTGGGTCACGACATCAGGGGCATGAGATCAAGCCCAGCATAGTGCTCCCCACTGGGTGTAGAGCCTGCTTAAGATTTTCTCTCCCTCCCGCCCCTCCCCCAATGACATGCTCATGCATGTACTCTCTCTTAAAAAAGGGGGGAATGGGCAGAATACATGTACAGATGTTTCTCCAAAGAAGACATACAGATGGCCAACAGACACATGAAAAGATGTTCATCATCACTTACCAGAGAAATGCAAATGAAAGCTTCAATGAAACATCACCTCACACCTGTCACAATGGCTAAAATCAGCAACACAAGAACAACAGGTGTTGGTGAGAATGTGGTGAAAGGGGAACCCTCGTTCATGCTCTGTTGGTGGGAATGCAAACTGGTGCAGCCACTGTGGAAAACAGTATGGCTTTTCCTCAAGTAGTTACATACAGAACCTAGTAGTTACATCCAGCAACTGCACTACTGGGTATTTATCCAAAGAATACAAAAACACTAAATCAAAGGGATACATGC
>NW_023249616.1:0-996 GCF_002007445.2 Ailuropoda melanoleuca | reverse complement strand
AATGTGAGACAGGAATCCATCAAAATTCTAGAGGAGAACATAGGCAACAACTTCTATGACATCGGCCAGTGTAACTTCACTTTTAAAACATGTTCCCTATAAAAACAATTACAATTCTGAAGTTTATTATGACCAATACAGATTTATAATAGAGACCATGTTTGAATCACCTAAATGCCTAACTATTCTTGAATACTTACTGTTTTAATAAGATATTAGGAAGTCTTTTAATGTGATTTTTTAAATATGGCATAATAATATGAAAATGCTTATGTTAGGTGAAATTAAGAAAGCACATATAAAATTTCACAGGTGGGATGATCATAGCTAGATAAATATTGTATGAGATTATAAGAAAAATCAATAGTGTCTGTATGTAGGCAGTATTAAAATGGTTGATTTTATTTCTCTTTCTGCTGTTTTGTATTTTTATACTAAGTATTTATTATTCTTTTATGGAAAAATGTGCAGTAAATGTTATTCAACCTTAAATCCTCCTAGGAGAAACATGGATTAAAAAATGTATTGTTAGACATTTTATAGATGAGTAAGAATCAGGGCTCTGATGTGAGGTCTGAGTTTGAACCTAACTTATCACTTCAAACACTCTGAGACTTGGGGTAAATTATTTTACCTGCTGAATGTTAAGTTTCCTCATCTAAAAATGCCTGTTAGAATAATGTCTAATTTACAGGAAGAACTAGACAGGATAATGTATGTAAAGCCCAGAGCACAGTATTAAATTGCCTCAAAACAAAAACCTGGCAGTAATGTAACCAACAATGTTAATAAATGTTCATAATTATGCTTCCAACAGGATGAAAAACATAAATTCTCTGAATCCAATTTGTAACCTATAGAAAGGCAAATGTGTAATTTCTTATATGTTAGATCTAATGAAAAGTGAATAAATAAAAGAGCAAACATTGGAAAATCTAAGGATCCATCTTGCTTTAAAAAATGAATAATGGACTAGTAATAATTGAAAATAACTCA
>NW_023249615.1:8646-21197 GCF_002007445.2 Ailuropoda melanoleuca | reverse complement strand
TAAAAATAAATAAATAAATAAATAAATAAAATCTTTTAAAAAATGATTTAGATGGTACATTTAATCTTATGTACAACACACATACACAAAATCATAATCTAACATGGGCTTATTGATGATTGTTGAAGCTGGGTGATGGGGACATGGGGTTCATTGCATCATTCTTTTTAAGTTGGAAAAAAGAAAAGAAAAAAAGTCTCAAATTAGCATGATGTCAGACAGGAGAAGACAACCCACTGATTAGAGAAAAAAGAAAGAGTTGAAAGCTCAGAGAATGAATCTATCATGTAGCTCGACTGGAAAGCCTAAGCAGCCACGTTAAAAAAAGAAAGTAGAGGCAATGTAGGATCAAGGGCCAGCTCAGAACCATCATCTGTTGTGCCCTACTGTGTCGTTCTTATTTCACTTCCCTGAGCTAGGACCTGAAACCTGCCGAGCATTATTTATTCTGGATCTGGGCCCAGCTGAGCCCAGTGTTCTTTAGGAACAGTAGGGTAGATCTGGAACAAGCAGGCCTGACAGAGAAAGGGAGGAGAAGCACCAAAGTTAAAAAGAGTTGAAGTCATGGAAAGGTTATGCCTGGCTGGCTTCAGTGGAGCATGTGACTCTTGATCTTGGGGTTATAAGTTCAAGCCCCATGTTGGGTATAGAGATTATTAAAAATAAAGTCTTTAAAAAGAAAAGAAAGGTTATGCTGGGTAGGAAACCCTACACGTTTGCAGGTTGTGGGAAATGACTAAGGAGAAAGAAAATTGGGTAATATGAGAGAGACACTTTTAATAACATTGAGAGAAAGAGGTATCTTTCATCTGCTACCTCAGGAGGAAAGAGAAGGATGGAAAGCCATGTAGCATTTTAGAAGTAAAACTCAGGGAAACTGAGTCAGCAACATTCTGGTAGCATTCCATTTTCTTACTAAATATAACCATGTGATTCTGGTATATTTGTTTTCTATCACTATATAACCAAAGGTGACCATTATCATACATTTGTCATATAATGTAACCTGTCAAGGGAGCAACTACTTTATATGCATGGGTCCTGCCCACACACTTGAGGAGGGCTTATACAGAACATGTACACCCGGGGCAGGGATTTGGGAGGCCATCTTAGAATTCTGCCTACCACAGCTAGGAGATTGGTTCAATCTGTGAACTAAGAGATAAGGCCTTGGCTGGGGAGCCAGGGACCATATTAAAAATTTACCAAGAGACACAGAGAGTGAAATGGGAAAGGTGCTGAAAGTCACAGTCCCTCCTGATACAGTTGGAGCAGGGGGCTGGAAATCAGGAAGACAGCTTAGTGCTGGCTCTGCTGTAATTTTACTATGTGACTTTGACCAAATCACCACCATCTGGGGCCTCTTTTTCCTCAGCTATAAAATAAAAATGATGAAACTAGATGAGTGTTAAGGTAAATAAAAATCCTCTGTTAACAGTATCATATGGCACTGGGAAAAATATGAAAACGAGTTGTAGAATACTCTTTTTCCAAACATTTTAAAGAATTGCATAACTTGCTCTGTCTGGGGACTACTAGGAGTAGCCTTGCTTAATGGTAGGGAAGAGTAGATGATTACCCCTTAAGAATGCTGCCAGAACCCATAATTACGTGATTCGAAAGTAGAATGTTATCTCATACCTTAGCTCTGGTATTTGCTGTTTTCATCTATCCGCAATTTGTTTTAAAGTTCATTGCTTTCTTTACTGGTTTAACTGTATAATATCACCAGTTTGTTTTACAGTAGGTAGGATATTTTATGAAGACAATTCTGAATCAGATTCTGACTCTGCTTCTCTTTCTGCTGCTGGCACTAAAAACTTACCTACTGTCACTGTATTTAATATTCTCTGCTTCTCAGAGATTATGATAGATATTTCTGAAAGATTTCATGAAAATGATTGTACAAACATAGTTTAAAAGCTATTAGTAGAAAGAACTTAAATATGGCTATAGAAGTTTGCTTCTATTTGGCATGTTTCTTTAAAGTACATTTTTTAGTACAAGAATTACTTAGGCAACCCCTAATGGTTGTCAGCTCTGTAAGTTTGCATACTGTTACTTTTCCCTCCATAATCTATTTGTAAATCGCAGACCTGGAAGAAACCTGAGAATTTATCTGGCTCAGTTGAAGTGGAATGAAATGATTTCAATTAAAACCATCCAAGAACTGGCAGAACCAGGTACAAAACGCAGGTCTCTATATTCCATTCAAATGTTACTTTCATGACTCCATGGTATCCATTCATTCACCGACTTATTCACTCACTGAATATATATCTTTTATGTGCTACTCTATGCCAAGGTTTATGCCAGGACATAGTGATACACTATGAATGAGAGAATAATCCTTGCTCTCCAGGAAGTTGATAAGGGAGAGGTGGGGAGGGAACTAGACAAGTAAACAGGAAATTCTTTGACAAAAGTATGCACAGAATACTTTGGGAATACGTAAGAAAGGACTCTAACCAATTCTCAGGTGGGCAAGAAAAGCTTCCAAGAAGAGATGACCAGAATCCTAACGGACAAGTAGAAATGAGCCAGACAGAGGAACTAGTGAGTGTGGAGAATGAGCATTCCAGGTAGAATAAACACTATGTACAGATAGAGCTTTGGCTTATTCTGTGAGACTGCAAATGGTTCTATGTGAATCGAGCTTGGCATACGAGGTCGGGAATGATAAGAAGTGAGACAGGAGAGAAAAAGCAGAGGCCAGTTTATGAAGGGGTTGATATGTCAGGCTGAGGAACATAAAGTACACCCTGGAAGAAATGGCATGGGAAGTGGAGGATGGCGGGGAATGAGCGGATCGAATTTGAATTCTATGATTACTCTGACTTTAATGTAGAAAACAGATTGAAGAGAAGTTAAAAGTGAGACTGGGAAGACTAATCAAAGGTTGTTGTGTTACTCTATAGGTATTACTCCATAGATCTGGTTACTACAACAGAAGCCCTCCCCGCCAAAGAAGTGGTATACATGAGATAAAAGTTTTTTCCTCCCTTAGTCGGGGCAGAAGCAATGCAGAGCTGTAGAGCAGCAGTTCCAGGCCGTTGTCCTCATCTGTATGTTCCAAGATGGCTCACCATTACCACAGAGGCATTACAGCCTGAGATACAGAAAAATGAAGAAGGGGATATATTTCCCTTTAAGTTTATGACCTATCATTTCAGATCCTATCCCATTAGCCAGAATTTAGACACATGACCATTGCCTAGTGCAAAGATAGCTACAAAATGTAGTTTTTATTCTGTGAGGCCATGTGTCCAATTAAAAAAACAGAGGTTTATTTTATTTATTTATTTTTTATTTTTAAATAGGCTTCATGCTTAGCGTGGAGCCTAACACAGGGCTTGAGCTCACAACCCTGAGATCAAGATCTGAGCTGAGATCAAGAGTCGAATGCTTAACCAACTAAGGCACCCTGGCACCTCAACAGGGGTATATTACCCTAAATAAAGGGGAAAATAAAATTTCAGGGAAACAAAACACAGTTTTTGTTATCTAAATACAAAATATAAAGGACCCAAAGCCATCTATAGATTCAATAAAATCCCCATCAAAATACCAACAGCATTCCTCATAGAAATTAAAAAAAATCCTAAAATGTGTATGGAACCACAAAAGACCCACAATAGCCAAAGAAATCCTGAAGAAAAAGAACAAAGGTAGAGACACCACACTTCTTGGTTTCAAACTCTACTATGAAGCTATAGTAATAAAAACGGTATGATATCAGCACGAAAATAAACACATAGCCCAATGGAACAGAATAGAGAGCCCAGAATTAAACCTTTGTTTATATGGTCAATTAATATTTGACAAGGTAGCCAATGAGGAAAGGATAGTTGCTTCAACAAATGGTACTGAAAAACTAGAAAAACATATATACAGCAATGAAATTGGAACACTATTTCACACCACCCAAAAAAATTAACTTGAAGTGGATCAAGGACTTAAACATAAAACCAGATACTATAAAATTCTTAGAAGAAAATGTAGGGAAGAAGTTCCTTGGCCTTGGTCTTGGCAATGATTTTTTCTAAAGATTTATTTATTTATTTATTTATTTGACAGAGAGAGAGCAGAAGGAGGGGGAGTGGGAAAGGGAGAAGCAGGCTCCCTGCAGTGAGCCCTACGGGTTGCTTAATCCCAGGACTCTGAGATCACAACTTGAGACGAAGGTAGATGCCCAACCGACTGAGCCACCCAGGCACCCAGCAATTATTTTTTGGATATGACAACAAAAGCACAAAAACAAAAGCAAAAATCAACAAACGGGACTATATCAGGCTTAAAAGCTTTTGTATAGCAAAAGAAACAATTAACAAAATGAAAAGGCAACCTACAGAACATGAGAAAATTTGTTGAAACCATATATTGGATAAGGGGTTAATGTCCAAAATATATAAAGAACTCACACAATTCAGTAACAAAAAGACAATCCAATTTAAAAAATGGGTAGAAGAAATAAATGGACTTTTTTCCGAAGAAGTCATCCAAATGACCAACAGGTACATGAAAAGACACTCAACATTACTAATTATCAGGCAAGTGCAAATTAAAACCACATTGAGATATCACCTCACATCTATTAGAATGGCTATAATCAAGAAGACAAGAGATAACAAGTGTTGGCAAGGATTTGGAGAAAGGGGAACCCTTGTGTACTGTTGGTGGGAATGTAAATTGGTGCAGCCAAGTATGGAGGTTCCTCAAAAAATTAAAAATAGAACTACCATGTGATCCAGCAATTTCACTTCTGGGTGTTCATCTGGAGAAAATGAAAACACTTACTTGAAGAGATGTCTGCACCACCATGTTGATTCCAGCATTATTTACAGTAGCCAAGATATGGAAACAACCCAGGCGTTCATTGATAGATGAATAGAAAAAGAAAATGCAGTAACATTTACAATGAAGTATTATTCAACCATGGAAAAGGACATTCTGCCATTTGGAACAACATGGCTAGAATTTGAGCACTTTATGCTAAGTGAAATAAGCCAGAGAAAGATGAGTACTCTATGGTATCACTTATATATGGAATTTTAGAAAGTCGAACTTGTAAAAACAGAGAATAAAATGATTACCAGGTGATAGGGGGTGAGGAGACAGGACAGAGGTTGTTTAAGGGTACATAATTATTTGTTGTTTCAGAGTACAATAAGTAGTAAAATAGCCCCAGAGATATGATGCACAGTACAGTGAATATCGATAATAATCTTGTTTTATAACCGTCAAACTTGCTAAAAGACTAGAACTTCGTTATTCCAGCTACTAAAAACAAAAGATAATTATGTAACATGATAGAGGTGCTAATTATTGCTACAATGGCAATCATATTACAATATATAAATGTATTAAAGGAACATGTTATCTCTCTTGAATTTATACAATGTTATACGTCAAATACATTTCATTAAAAAAGAAAAGGACCTGAACTAAGGTAGTAGCAGTGAAAATGAGAAGAAGTGTACCAGTTTGAGAGGTAATTAGGAGGTAGAGTTGACTCAGATTGGCTATGGAAGGTGAGGGACAGGACGATGCCAGAAATAATACCCAGGTTTCTGACTTGGGTACCTGGGTGGATGATGGTGAATAACATTTACTGAGTAAGAACACAAAAGAAGAGATTTACGGAGGAAGTAAAGAATTCAGTTTTGCACAAAAGCTAGAGACACAGCTGTCTGAAAAGCCTGATTCCCTAAGAGCCAATATGAAAGAGTATTTTATTTAGGCAACATTGCTTAAGAGTTTAAAAAAAAATCACTTGATTTTATTATGTCAGTGCCAGAACTCAAGCAATTCAGTTATTAGAGAATCCTTGGTTGTCTGGATAGACAATATATATAAATATTTATATAAACTGCTCATTAGTGCTTTGCAAAAATACATTGTTTCCCATTGATCAACACAAAAGAATTGTTCTGGTTTCATTCTTTAATTTTAGTTTTATTTGAGTTGTTGCTATTGGATAGATTTTGTTTAGGAATGGTATAAACCATGAGAGTGCCAACAGACAAAAAGGAGAGTCCAACCTGCTATACACTGAAAAGTTTGTTTGCATAGAAAATCACCCTTATTACAGATCAAGGTTAGGTGGAGGACTGATGTCTGAGTAAGTCAGCTTCCTAATACTGAGTCCAGAGTTTTTCAGACCTGCCTACACAGTTGCAGGCAGTGCAGGGACTGGGGAGACCCCTTATCTACCCCTAGCATGGGCGGGGCCTGACCCTGGAGGAGCAGAGAGATAATACATACTCTCCTCTTCAGCTGTATTCCAAGAAGAATCTGAGCTGTTCATGCCCAATTTCTTTTTTCAAACATCACCCTCAGGGTGGAATGGGTGCAGAGTTGGCAGAAGATCAGAAGCACTATACTAATATATATGCTAATGGACTCCTGTCAAATGGAAGAAACATCAGGAGCAGGAAAGAAGTATCTTCAATAACTCTGATAGCATACTCACAGGTTAAATACATCTATTTGTCTATCTAGAAGGTCCCAATTGTTTGATTTATAGCTCTTTCTAATATTCTTGATAAAAATTTATTTTTTCCTTTGCCTTATAAAGTTCAAGAAATTACCCTGCCTATACTTAGAGTTTTAATAGTACCATCACTTTATCATTACAAAGCAATTATACTAAGCACCTACCTGGATGTAACCTTGGGATAGATACTTTAATCTCATATTTTATCACTGCTATGATTTCAAGAGAGGATATTTATTTTAACAGATTATGAAACATGAAGGTATAGATGAGCTCAATGCTAATGAGAGTTCCCAAAGGCCTTTATCTATCTTATTCAGCACTGCTTCCAAGCTTAGTGCCTGGCACATAAAGGGTCTCAATAAATATTTGTTGGATAAATGAATATACTTTCCCCAAATCTCGCATTTATTTGGATGGTCTGTATCAAAGTTAGTGTTTATAGGAGAGCCTTCATATTTGCCAAGAACTATGTTTTGGAAGACTTTTCAATTGGGAAAATTCTCAGTATTGTAGAGATGTTTTCGAGGGAGAGGAAAGCCAAGAAGAGAGAGGTAATTAAAAGGAAAAGTGTGATGCTCCTTTTTCAAGTGGGTATTTGCATATATTCTCTCCCTAGCATTTTCTCCTCTCTACATAGTTTCCCCCTCCTCCTCTTTCCTTTCTTTGTACTCTTTTGCTGCTGCTTCTCCTCCTTACTATCTTTCTCCTCTTCCTTCTCATGGAGAGGGACAGGTGGCACCCAGGAAGGAGATAGGCCAATTTAGAAGAGCCTGATCTGCACTGCAGGAGTCAGGGATTCTCTGGACTGGGGGGATGGAGCACGTTGGAGAAGATGAAAGTCTGCAGCTTTCTAAAGCAATTGTGATATTGGTATTTCTCAGCACATACCTTGCTCATTAAAGATAGAATAAGAATCATTTTTCAATTAAAAAAAGAATTCAAGTAAAAGATAAGCTGATCGAATTTGTATTTTAAGTAAACTCTGGCTGGTGGATAGAAGATTGATGTGAAGGGGTTCAACGCTGGAGACCTGGAGAATGTAGATTGTTGGCAGTCATCCGCCAAGAAATTTTGAGGGCCTGAGCTGTGGTAGTGATTTTAAGAATGGAAAGGAGGAGACTTGGCTAATTAATGATGAAAACTTGGTCTTGAAGAGTGACTAGGAATTAACCTGGCAAAGAAGTGAAAAAACAATATTCCCAGGCTGGTGGAGAGGCAGGGAGATGTGGAAAAGCAAGAAATGTTCTGAGAAGTAATTAACAAATAAGTCAGTGTGAGAGACACACAGTATCACTACGGGAGTGTGTTAATCAAAAACAAGAGCTGGACAGTAAGTAGTTAAAATGGTGAAAACAGGGGCACCTGGGTGGCTCAGATGGTTGAACATCTGCCCTCAGCTCGGGTCGTGATCTCTGGGTCCAGGATGGAGCCCCATGTCAGGCTCCCAGCTCAGTGGGGACTCTGCTTCTCCCTCTCCCTTTGCCTCTCCTCCTGCTTGTGCTCTCTCCCTCTCTTGCTCTCTCAAATGAAGAAATAAAATCTTTAAAAAAATAAAAACGAAAATAAAATAAAATGATGAAAACAGATCTCATTCAGGAGCTATTAACAATAAGAGAAAAGAGACCTCAGTGTAGAATTGGGTTCAATTTAGAATATAAAGAAAAGTGGGGATCTGTAGCCAAGGATGGGGTGGGTGGATGGGGATGTCAGTCAGTGGATGGAAAATTACTAAAAAAGCAGAATAATCTTGCTAAAGTGATCTAATAGGATTCTTGCTGAAAGTAGACCAGAATCATCAGGTATCACTTGGGAGATGGTGGGGAATGGCGAACTTGACCAGATATCGAGGGTGATCAGATATCTAAGGTGAAGGATTCCCTCTACCCTGACATAGAAGGATTCTTGCTACAACTGGGCCATGTGAACCCAACAAAAATTGGAACTGAAGCCCAAGGTCAAAGCCTGGTTGAGAAGAGAGTTTAGAGGAATCTGAATAAAGTTTGGTCAAAAAGAGCAACTTTGTCAGGTAGGTAAAAGCTGAAGAAAGATATTTGGGTAGTCAAAATCTAATTCATGAAGGGTCTCCTATGCTTATGTTTACATACTACCCACATTCACCTTTTTTTCCTTTTGTAAGAAAGAGGCTCTGAACTCCAGGGGAATGCAATAAAATCAAGGAGACCTTGATAGGAGGGCCACAGCCCCTCCAGAAATACTTAGAACCATAATCAAGAATCCTCACACAGGGAGGGCCTGTATTCCTTTGTGAAGGACCTTTCAATCCTGCAAACCTCATAGCCTAAATCACCACCTAGTGTCATCTGAATATAGGCTGCCCTTTTAGTCTCTAATTTCATTGCATTGACTGAGGCTGTACTGAGTCTATTGTTGGAAAAGGAAGCATTTGTGCCTCAAGTACAGGAAATCACCAAACAATTAACTTCCATGGACTCGTGCAGCCTGGGTCAAATGCCTCAGTGTGATTGTCTTTGTTTCATGTCAGGCTATTGAGGAAATGTTTTGCAGGTCAGAATCTTGGCTTCAATGTGTTATTTTGAGTCAATGGGGTCAGCTGTGAGACCTCTCACAGTGATAATTATCTATAGTAAAATGTGAATATAGCTGTCAGAGGTCTGCCATCAGGAAGGGAAGATTTCAGGGGGGAAGAGAGTTTTCTCTAAAATACACTGTAATTTGTATATTCGGAGATGGGAAGGGCCACTTATAGAGACCAGGGAGAAACTAGCGTGGGAAGAAGGGGAAAGGAAAATAGTTATTACATTTTGTGGGCAGGAAAACGTTAACCCGTCAGAGACAAAGAAGTTGGTGCGCGGGGGACAGTAGGCGGAGGCTGTTGGGGGGCACTTGAACAAACGACTTCTCTGACCCAGGATATGCCTCAGACAGAAGTGCCAGAGAAGGCCCCCCAGAAGAAAAAGAGGGAAGCAGAAAATGAAGTGAGGTGCCCGTAAGGATGAGCTTTGTGACGTCACAATATTTTCCAGGAAATCATTTAGGATGGATCACTTTGTTAGTGGAAGAAAACTATATTCATACTCTGAGACAATATTATATGTTAAGAAAGTGGCAACTGATTATTATTACTATTGTTATTTTTAATGAAGGAGGCAATAGGAGCTGGGGCACAGGATTGAGATTAGGTGGGTCTGAGTATGAATCTTGGTCCTATTGCATACTAACTGTGTCACTTTGCATAAATTACCTCTCTGGTATCACTCTCCTCATCTGAAAAATGGGAGTGATGACTCATTCATTTTCCAAAATATTTGCTGAGCAGTGAGGGAGGGGGAATTTTTTTTCCCTCTAGGTTCATAGGCTGGGGCTCTATAAATTAGAATGACAAAAGACAATTAACAAGAGAAAAACAGAAATTTTTAACACAGGCATTAGGCACACACATGGGAACACTCTGAGATGAGCAGTTTAAAGGGAAGGTTAGAATTTGGGCTTGTATAGCATCTTAACAAAACAAATTTTTAGAGAAGTGACAAGAGAAAGGAAAAGGGCTTTGAATTTCTATTAGGTGGCAGACTGTGGGAAGGCAAACTTGAGGGAAATAATGGAAGGTAAGGGCTAGTTACTAAAGTTCGTTATGTAGATTCCTTGGGGCTAATAAGGGTCTAGAGTTTTCTCCCATGATTAACTTTTGACCTGCCTGGCAGAGATAGGAAGGGAAATACCTTTACAAATTTGGGTCCTGCTTTTAGGCAAAAAAGGGGAGGGCAAAGAGTTTTTCTTGTATCTGCTTCTTTTCCATTGCCTTCAGTTTAAAATAAGTGTCTTATTCTGGGGTGGCATGCTCTGTCTCCCTTCAGCTGCTACTATGTGAACAGGACAAATAAGATCCCTACTTTGGAGATGCTTACATGCCAGGTGTAGAAGGAGAGAAAAACAATAAATAAGTAAATAAAAAATGAGATGAGGGGCACCTGGGTGGCTCAGTAGGTTAAGCACCTGACTCTTGGTTTTGGCTCAGGTCCTGATCTTAGGGTTGTGATATCAAATCCTGTTTTGGACTCCATGCTGGGCATGGAGTCTGCTTAAGATTCTCTCTCTCCCTCTCGCTCTGCTCCCTGCTCCTTCCCTCTAAAAACAAACAAACAAACAAAAAAACCAGATGATTTTAGAATGTGATAAATACTGTAGAGGAAATACAGTTTTAAGTGTGTGGACTCTGGAGTTAGTGTGCCTGGGTTCAAATACTGGTTCTGCTATTTACTAGCTATGTGGTCTTTGCAAATTACTCAGTCTCTGTGTTTCCATTTTCTCATTTGTTTTTTGTTTGTTTGTTTTAAGATTCTATTTATTTATTTGACACAGAGAGAGAGAGAGAACGAGATTGTACACAAGCAGGGGGAGCGGCAGGCAGAGGAAGAAGCAAAGTGGGGGCTCGATTCCAGGACCCTGACCCCAAGGCAGATGTTTAACGGACTGTGCCACCCAGGGACCCCTCCATTTCCTCATCTGCAAATGGGGATAGTAATAGTACCTACTTCATAACTTCACGGGGTTATTGGGTGTGGTGTCTAAATGGGGTGTCTCTTGATTGGATGGGGGCCTGGCTAATGTGGGGCGATCGGGTGCAAACTGGTGGCGCAGGAGGTGAAAGAATTCACCTGAGGCAGAAAAAAGGAGTTAGAAGCTATTGAATACACCACAAGGGAGTGGCAGGCAGGACAGTAGAGGAGAGGCTGTCTGCTACAAGGCAGTGGGTGGGGGCTATTTCTAAAAGAGGGACGATAAGGAGGTACCATGACATGTGGAATCTTCCCTCTTTTGGTAACTGTGCCTAGCTGTAAGTAGCCCATTGGTCAGTTAGGGCCTGTGGATATTTTGAGATGGGTCGCCAGATGGGCCTGTTTGTATTCAGCCAGATGGTCACTGTGGGCCCTTTCTACATTCCATTGCTCAAGCCTGTTTGCCTAAAAGCAGCCTCTACACTGGGGAGATTAAATGAATGAATGAATTAAATAAATGAATGAATCCAGGTGAAGTGCTTAGAACTGTGTGTGCCCCAAAGGAAGTAGATACTAAGAGCTACCTACCAGTGCCATGAAGAAGATAGTGATATATGACAATAAGTGGGGAGAGTGGGGCTTAAGATAGACAGTGAAGGATTTACTGAGATTGTGGTGATTAAGCTGTCACCCAAAGTATGAGCAGGAGCTTGTCATAATTAGAGCATTTCAGGAGGAGGGAAATCTAAACGTAAAGATCCTACAGCAGAAGCTTAGCATATTTGAAGGAGAGAAATGTGGCCTGTGAGCAAGAGAGAAAGATGAATTCTATTAGTTTTCTATTGCTGTGCAAGAAATTGCAACAAACTCAATCCCCATTTATTAGGTCACAGTCCTGTCAGTCAGAAGCCTGGGTGGGCTCAGCTCCATTCTCTGCTTAGAGCCTCACAAGGCCAAAGTCAAGGTGTTGGCCAAATAGGACTCTTGTTTTTTATTTTATTATTACTATTTTTTTTAAGTAAGCCTCTATGCCCAATGTGGGGCTTGAACTCATGACCCTGAGATCAAGAGTCACATGCTCTACCGACTGAACCGGCCAGGTGCCCCAGACAGACAAGACTCATTTACATGGAAGCTCTGGAGGAGAATTCACTTACAGACCCATTCAGGTTATTGGCAGAGTTTGGTTCCTGGTGGTTGTAAGACTGGGGTTCCCATCACCTCAGTAACTGTTGGCTGGGGATACTCTCAGCTTCTAGAGCTTTCCTGTACTCCTTGGCTCATGGCCTCTTCCTCCATCTTCAAAGCCAGCAAAGGTGAGTCAAGTCTTTCTTCTGTACTGAAGTTCTCTGACTTCTCCTTCTGCCTCCACTTGTACAGGCTCAGGTAGTCTCCCCTTTGCCATGTAACATAACATAATCACAGGAATAATACAGGTGATGGAGATCACGGGGGCCAAAATTCTACCTACCACATGCATGGAATGAATGAAAGATGTAGTCTTTTTTTTTTTTTTTTAAGATTTTATTTATTTATTTGACAGAGAGAGAGAGCCAGCGAGAGAGGGAACACAA